>NC_091745.1:33793723-34093723 GCF_043380555.1 Nothobranchius furzeri
TCTGTGACCTCACATCATCGTGAAATCCTTTATCATCCATTTGCAGAAGGTAAAGGACTCAGAGTTAGCAACATGACTCAAATAAATATCAAATTCATGTGTGAAATCTTTATAGATGTGTTCTTGCAAAAGACGTGTTGTTATTTTAGAGAAGCTATGATTAATTGGGTGATACATTTTCCTAAATTCTGCCTTTAGGTGAACCAGACAGCCCAGTTTTATTCACCGATGAAGTGAAAATCGAGGGCAACACCTTCTCTGTTCCTCTGAGACAGATCGATGATGGTGGTTCTCCTCTGCTACACTTCACAGTTCGTCACAGACAGGTATGACTCCATGTAGGGATAACGCTTTACAATAAGGGTCCCTTTATTAACTTTACTAAGTGCATTATTGAGCATTAATAAACCATTAAATAAAGTGCTAACAGCTGCTTTCATGCATTACATAGCATTGCTAAACGTAGTATTAAATGCATTATTAAGCAGTTAACTAATTACTGAACCTAAGGTTCCAAAATTCATTCAGTAATTATGATTAAGTATGCTTAAGTAATGCTTAAGTAATGCTTAGGCATCTATTAAGAATTTAGAAAGTGTTTTAAATGGATAAATGTTTACAATAAGGGTCAAATATTCATTTATTATTGATTAATTAATGCTTGGGAGTCTATTAAGCATTTAGAAAGTGTCTCCAAAGGGGATCAATGTTTTTACCTTACCTAACGTCAGGGAAGGGCTTCCTGATGACAAACACGATACAGCATCAGTAAGTCATGTATTAATTGTTTATTAATGCCCATCTAAGTAACATCCAAAGTACAGGGTAGAATAAGTAGATGCATTAGTTACTTGTTTGCTTATTTTCTGCAAATACACAACCATACTAAATGATTACTCTAATAATTATTTAGGGTTAATTAACACATTAAGTAACATGGTAATTAACACACGAGGTGCAAAGTAATTAAATAATAAAAGTGTTATTTAAATCTTAGTACTGCAGTAACTAAGGTTCAGTAATAGACATTAGTTAACTGCTTCATAATGCATTAAATAATATGTTTAGTAATGCTATGTGATGCATAAAATCAGTTGTTCACACTTTAATGGTTTATTAATGCTTAATCATTGTTAATAAAGGGATGCCTATTTTTACCCATGTAGGTTTACATCTCCCTTCTACGATTTGTCCATATGGGTTTATTATTTTCCTTTGCTCCCGTTGACCAGGATACAGAACAATCAATGTGGAAAGAAGATGAGCTGTCATCTGATGCTGATTCAGTCACACTAAAAGAACTCGCCTTCGGCTCAGACTATCAGCTGGAAATTTCAGCTGTCAACGCTAATGGTTCCTCCATTCCTGCCACATATAACTTCACCATTGCAGAACAGCCAGGTATACTCCTTGTCTCCTGGCTCAGACTATCACCTGCAGGGCAGCTGCGTGAATATCTCTGAGATTGTCTCCATTCAACACTTTGATTTCTTTCACACTGACTGAAGTGAACAGGATGACCAAAGGGAGTGTGGTTGGCGTCGTCATGCTGATCTTCTTGGTGGTGTTCCTGGCCGTAGACGCCACCTGCTGCTACAGAAATCGCTGTGGTCTGCTGATGACCATTGCTGTGAAACTGTTTGGGCAGAAGGTTCCAGGCCTCAAAAGGGTTGAGGAAGGAGAGGGAAACACTAACGGGTACGTTGATTCAAACGTGTAGGAGAACATTGGGCGTAAATGGCCGGGCTGTAACTTCTATCATTTGAATGTTTTCTGATTGCAGAGAAGTCAAGCTGAAGGGTATTTCCAAACCAAGAGGCAGTTTACAACAAACAGGACCTCAGACAGTCAGCAAGGAGGGCAATCACCTCACAGAAGTTACCTGTGACAAAGCCCCCCTCACCAAACATGAGTATGTTCATTCTTTATATGTTTTATGGCTTGCTAGCCTAACAAGCCATCCTATATTGTGAATTTATAGTCTGGCCATGACCCATAGACAGCGCTCAGTCAGGGAGTGGGGGTGTCTTTTAAACTGTCTCCGCATGCAATTAGACAACGATCAATGTACTCAACGCTGCAGGTGCCAGTCAACGGGGACAGTCCACCATACATTGTCAAAGACGACCCAAATACACTGTTTTTCTAAATAAAGGACTTAAGTATCTCTATCTGCTCTTGACTCAAAGAAAAACCCAAGTCTAAACAGTCCAAATTTTATGCCAAAGCCATTTCAAAAAGCTGCTGCCATCTTAGTTGTTCTGCTTCATCATATCATCCAGCCCACAAATCGATAGAGCGCTGTGATTGGCCCATCAAACTGATACAGCGCTGTAATTGGCCCACCAAATGATAGAGCGCTGTGATTGGCCCACCAAACGGATAGAGCGCTGTGATTGGCCCATCAAACCAATAGAGTGCTGTGATTGGCCCACCAAACCGATAGAGTGCTGTGATTGGCCCACCAAACCGATAGAGCACTGTGATTGGCCCACCAAACCGATAGAGCGCTGTGATTGGCCCACCAAATCGATAAAGCGCAGTGATTGGCTCACCAAATCGAAAGAGCGCTGTGATTGGCCCACCAAACCAATAGAGCACTGTGATTGGCCCACCAAATGGATAGAGCACTGTGATTGGACCACCAAACTGATAGAGCACTGGGATTGGACCACCAAACTGATAGAGCACTGTGATTGGCATAACACAATACTGATCAGGCCAACGATAGACCTGCTAAAGCTACAGTGGAGCACAGCTAGACCTGTACCTTTTGGGGTCAAACCATCTCAAGGTTCATAGGTCATTACTTTTAACAACCATAAAAATGGCTGCAATTTAGTCACATCTACAGATAAAGAGATAACAAAACTGGAGGTGTTTCTCAATGCCAAGGAACCTCATCTTGATGTCTTGGCCCTGCCCCGGTTGCCTAGGAGATACGACATCAGGAACTGCCAAGGCGTGTTCCAATGTTCATGTTCTACCGAGACGTGTGTTCTCCGTTTGTTAGCCATTTAGCTAGCTGATCAAGTATATACGGGAGGTGCCTTGTAGCCTAGCCTTGGTCAAACATTTCCCAGAATCCACCGCAGTATTTTCAAAAGGATGATGGATCAGAAGACGGCAGCTACTTTGGGGGCAAATTTCAAGTTTAAATGAAAGTTAACTAATCTAAAATGTATTTTTTAGATCCAAAGAAGTTAGCTATGGTTAGTAAATTGCTTAGTAGTTGCAGCTTTAGTGGCTAGCAGGTAGTAGCTCGCTCATATATTTAATTAACCCTCCCACTGTCCTAATGGGCGTGACCCCGTGAGGAAAGTTGACCATTGAGGAGGATTGATGGTTTGTTCCTTGAGGTCCATGTGGCAGGGGTGAGGAGTGAGCACCACCTCACCCCTGCCACATGGACCTCAAGGAATAAACCATCAATCCTGCTCAGTGGTCAACTTTCCTCGCGGGGTAACCCATAAAGACAGTGGGAGGGTTAAACAAATGTATACATAATTTTAAAAGTAAAAAGCACTTTATATATTTATATTGAAACTTATACGTATAACTGTAAGCCGCGGAGGCTGCTGTCACAGGATGCAAGTCTGTTCCATTTAACCATTTTGACCAAGGAAGGACAGTGTCCTTGTAAGGAAGGCACCTGGCCTCGCAAGACATCGCCTTGCGAGGCCAGGCACCTTGGAAGTGAGAAACACCCGGGATGTGTTAGAGTCGGTCAAAAAAACAAACTTGATATCATTTCAGATCATCAGTAATGCTTTCAGAATTCAACCAGAATGGTATCCTTTCTCAGTACAAGATTATCTTTTCATTGTGTTTTTATATTTTCCCCACAGGAAAGTACAGCCACCCCCCGCTGACGCGTGAGGCCGTAGTGTGAAGAAGAGTGAATGTTGCTGATGATGTACTGTACAGACAGCAAAGAGAAAGTTACCGAGCGGTCATGGGAAAGGTTCACCACAGCGACAGGCTTGGGTCAAAATGCGCTGAATCAGAGCTGATCCAGCCCTTGTGCTGGGGTATGAAATCTGAGCCTGAGTGTAACTCCAGATTGTTTGTTTAATGTTGAGATTATTCTGATGTTCATTAACAGGGTATTAATGTTGTTTAACAGGGTAAAACTCTTCAGATCGGCTCAACAACGATGAGACGATCTACCTGGCACAACAACTGTTTAGCAAAAGCAGTTTACTGTTTTTGGATATGTTTTTAGCATTGTTGCTAGCTTAATAACAGTACGTCTTGGCAGCTCCGATTAAAGTTCATTGGTGACACGATGTCTGAAGTTCTATTGCAAACTTGAGATAGAATAAAAATGACTGATTTCATTCTTTTTAAAAAGGTAAAGAGAAGATCTGGATTGGATCTAATCCCAGTTTTAGCACACGTATATGGATGATGAGCGCTGCCCGCTGAAAAGGGCCTGTAATGACCTTTCATGTATTCATCAGCCTTTGAGCGAATGTTTTTTATGCTGCAGCTTCTGCACTGTGACCGGCCGCTCAGCCTTTAACTTTGCCTTGTTATCTTATTCCGGCTAATTTTAGTTGTATAAGTTTAAATTTGATTTGAAATCTGCCGTTTTATGTTGCCATGTTGATTTGAATGTGTTGTGTTCTTGCTCCTGGAAAGCACATTGAACTGCTTCTGTGTGTGAAATGTGCTGTATAAATAAAGCTGCCTTGCCTTTAATATGAGAACATCTAAATGTATTTACAACTAGAGAAATATAAGTTATGTGTTCATACCACGTGATATATTTTCACAGCACAAGTGAGTATCACTTTGCAGATTTTGTGTGAAGAAAGCCTCCAGATTCCCTGAGTTTACCTGTGATTTTGCACTGCACTGTTTTTAATCAACACTGTAAATGGCTTCATCATCCTTTAATTAACATGTTCCAGTCTGGTAAACTTGTAAAATGGTGTGTCATGTATTTTATTTTTTTACTCACTTTATTTATGTTTTAGCTCGCTCTGGGAAACAGTAAAATCATAAATGGAAAATCTAATTTTTTTTATTGGTTTAAACTGACAAAAATAATCAGGCTTATCACACCAAGAAGGAAAATATGCTGATAAGGTCACCTTAAAGTTTTACTCAGAGTATCAGAATTGAAAAGAGCTTTGCATCCCAAATCCTGTAAAATTATGCAAAACAGCAGTTACTTTCTGTTCCCTACCAGTGTTATTTTAAATGCCAGGTGCCATCCCTTCTCCTTACACACCAGCACTCTAAACTTCTCTTCATTTTTATTAGGAGTACTCTTCCTGAGAAACTGTCAAACTGTATTTAAAATGTACTCAGATTTCTGGAGCAATGACCTTTTGATAGTTTGGATGTATAACATTTAGCTATAACGTTGGTTTTAGGCACATGTCTTAAGAAGCATTCACACTGAACTTCCTCAGAAATTTCATTCAGTTCAAATTCAGTTTATTTATAAAGCACCAAACCACGACCAGAGTCGTCTCAAGGACCTTCACACAGTAAACATTCCAATACAGGTCAGGTCATTAAGCCAATCAGTAAAAAGTTATAAGGAACCCAGCAGGTTGCATCAAGTCACTGACTAGTGTCAAGAGTCTTTACAGCAATCCTCATACTAAGCAAGCATGCAGCGACAGTGGAGAGGAAAACTCCCTCTTAACAGGAAGAAACCTCCAGAGGATCCTGGCTCAGTATAAGCAGCCATCCACCACGACTCACTGGGGATGGAGAAGACAGAGCAGACACACACACACACACACACACACACACACACACACACACACACACACACACACACACACACACACACACACACACACACACACACACACACGCACACGCACACGCACACGCACACGCACACACACACAAGTTCTTCAGTGTTCCAAACCTTTAGAAAAGAACATTTTGGTCTTCTTATCTTAAAGAATCAGAAAAATGTTTCCTAATATTTGTTTTAATCTTATCTAAAATATAACAACAATAATAATAATTATTATTATTATTATTATTATTGTTATTATTATTATTATTATTATTATTATTATTAAGGAAAAGAAGGAGGAGAAGAGGAACATTTTTTAAAATAAAATTGCAAAATTTACATAATAAAAACACTTTTTAAAAATTATTTCAAAATCAAACTCACGTGTGGCATTAGCAACATCAGAACCCACTCAAACATCGTTTATCTTTTATTATTTAGCTAAAAACACAATTACAATTGTATTTATGTAACAATGATAAACCAAACACAATGGTGGTATGAGTCAGTGTTAAACCCAGGTAGCTACTTCCTTCATAATAAAACACTGTGTCAATTTGGCAGCAGGGGAACTCGCTCTAACAGTCTTTTATTTTATTAATAAAGCACATTTCAGACACAGAAGCAATTCGTTGTTTTTTTGGTGCAGGAGAACTGCAAAAACATTCATCAAAATTTCAACTCAACGTGGCAACGTTCAAACTGCAGACTTTAAAATGAAATGCTAAATACAGAAATAAAATTATATGTAAGAAATAAAACATCTAGAATGTTTGACAAGAGCTCCACGGTGCAGCTGGTTAAGGAGCACATGAGCCACAGGAAGACTGGAGTCTTCCTGAAGCTGCAACAAGCACAAGTTTTTATTCACTTGGGACTGAATGAAGTCAAAGTTTACAAAAATAAATAATACCGTTTTTTATATCATTTTTGAAAAACATATATTTTTATTTCATTCATGTGATATCCATCTAAATAGTTTAACTATGTTGATCAAAAATGATTTTCATCTTTTTTAATGAAAAAAAGGTATTTATTTAGCTGTAAGCTGTAAACCTAAACTTTTAGAGCTAGAGATCAAGTGAATAAAGACTTTATAAACAAGTTGTTACCAAAACTAGTTTAAATGAGTTAAATGTAAAACAAACGGACAGGTAAGACTTGCAGGTTAAGGTTGGGTGATCTTCCTCTTTGACCCTAGAATAACAAAAACCGCCTGATGGTTCTTCTGCAAAATACTATATTTGTTCATAAAGTCGAGTCTGACACACCTGCGGAGAAGTCAAACAGGTGACTTAAACAGCTGCAGATGTGCAGCAGCAGCTGCTGCTCTGGGAGGCCACGCCCCCTGCTAGTCTGATGCTTTCCTGCTGACAAGATGCACGTGACTTTGCGTGTTTACACCAGGTTTACACCTGCGGACACCGTGTCACACACCCGTTGTGTCCGTTTGGCAACTCCGCAGAAGAACCGAGCCCGTGTCGGGACGTGTATCACTAGGCGGACCCTCTGTGTGAGCAGGTGAGTGAATCATTAGCCTCGTTAGCTCTTCTCTGTGGAGGTTAGCGGCTCTTCCGTAGCAGCTGCTGCTAGCTTAGCGTGCTAACGTGTTTTGGGCTCCGTTTCTTCGCCATCAGGTGAAAACCTCGTTATATGACATTAATTTGGCCTCTAAGAGCCGCCGTCCGCCTGATTTAGCTGGTTGGCGCCGGAGAGTGACTTTTGTTCTGAATGTCATGTTTATTTTTCGACTCAGAAGATGATTAAACGACGGAACCAGTTAGCTTTCTTGAGTTGAAGGATATTGAACTGAAGTTGGGTGAAACTGGGGATGACACCAGTGACTGACCCTTCCACTGCACATGAAGAGCGTAACGATGGTTTTTGGTCGTTTCCCAGTGATGATGGGTGATATTTGATGCTTCGCTGTTGCTGAGCACTGATTTACATCAACCAACAAATGTTTATTGTAGGCACAATTTTAGAGAATTAATTGATAATATTCAGAAAAACAAACCAAACTAGCTTTTTAAAGGCAGAACTCCCAAACTATCAGCCCACAGAATAGAAAAAATGTCTGTTTGATTCATGGTCATCCTCCAGGTCTGCCTGAATACCACACAACTCAACAGGAAATGGCCATGGACGACACTGATGTAGAGCGTGAGTTACGGATTGTCTTTAGGGTTTACTGCTCATGTCATGTTTAAAATCAAATATGCATCTGCTCTCTAGAGGTGACGCTGGCTCTGCTGGATGCAGCCAACGACAAAGACTCCGAGGTCCAGGATCAGGTCCGAAAATCCATGTTGACTTTGGGAAAACAGCAGCCAGACCTGGTCTTGGCCATGTGCCAGGATTATCTCCTGCAGCACCCAAAGGTAAAACCCTCCAGATACCTCAAACTTAATCAGATCTCCTCATTTATCCATCAGGTTTTTGTTATCGGTGTTCTTGTGCACCAGGTCATGGGTCAGGTTAGGTCAGAAGCTGGTTTACACGGCAATAAAATGCAAAATGGTACTGGTCAGCAGTAGTTTCTGTGGAAGAAAGTAATTATTATAACATTCCTGTTGGTAACGCTGGAGGAATGACTTTAAAAGCTGTGTTGTCCTTATTCAGACTTGCTCTGCAGCGTGATGGGGAGTTGGGGTTGGAGGCGTATTTAAGGGTTTAGTTGGTAACGTTTAAGTTCAGAGCTGCTGTCTGCCCAACAAAACGAGACATTCTCACTAGGATTCTCATAAACTCCAGTAGTACTGATGCTGGATCCAACAAGCTCCATTTAAACAGAGAAAAGCTTTTAGATGACACGCGCTTCAGGAGGACCTACAACAACAACAACAGAAATTTGACTGCCTTTCATTCGAAACCTAAAGTTAAGTTCTTTTCTCTGTTTGAGAAAACTCTTTTAATAAAAGCAAACAAAGCTTCAGGTGTTTTTGTTCATGGAACAGCTGACCAGTGTTTCATTTTAGCATTTTCTCAAGGACCCACATTTACTGAGGCAAGTTTTCGCTCATTCATGCTGGTTTTTCTGTTTTCATTGTCCTCGGCGTAATAAGCATTTGTTTCAAACTTTCTCAGAAACACACCTCTGTTCCCTTTTGCTGTTCGGATCCTCGTGTTGCGACTGGTCATGTGGAAGTCACTCACCTTTAGGGAACTAATGACTAATCAGCATTAACTATGTGAATTTTTGTTGATCAGCTTTGGCATGAGTTCATGAATGCAGCACAGCGTGAATGAGGAAATGAAAGTTTGTGTCATACAGCAGCAGGGTCGGGCGATGCCCGTTACCGTGGAAACTAGAACTCAGGTCACAAGTATGAGATTAATCCAGCAATAATTTTCTGGACTAAACCAGTTTCTTTAAAACACTTTTTATTTCTGACTCAAATGACTAAAATGAGATGATGTATTTAAAATCTGAGTCTTGATTTCCTGTTTCAGTCCAACGTGAATTATCCCGTGAGCCAATAAAGCATCTGATCACACTTTTCACCACTTCATCTCTCTTTCGCTTCCTCTCTTCATCACTCTGAAGACAGGTCTCAGGAAACAGAAGAAGTCCTCTCTGTTCTACCACGTCTCAGGGTTTCTGACGTGTTCTTGGAGTCATCAAATGGGCTGTTTTCACTGAATTATAAATAAAATAAACTAGAATTAATTACATCACCAACATGATAAAACGTTTATGTGACCAGCTGGTGATTTTATTGATTTGAGACCCAACAACAAACCCCCTACGTTTACACGTTTGAAAGCTGACATGATTTTAGTCTTCCTCATCATTCTGCTGCTCCTCTGCAGTTGGTCGTGAGCCACAGAGTTGTGATCCTCCAGACCATCGAGCTGGTTGTCGGCTGCAGGATAGAGGAGCTCAATGTTCCCAGAATAAAGAGCCTCATCTCCCTGGCCTCAGAGGAAATGACCCGGTCAAAGGTCAGCTGATCCATGTAATGATGCAGTGGTGTGGCTCTTTTGGCCATAATAAACACAACTTTCTGTCATGTTTGAAACAGGAGGTTATCTCTGAATGGCAGCAGGCAGCCAGTAACATCCTGGTTGCCATTGGATACAAACACATCAACGACATCATGGAGGAGATCCTGAGCAAGTTCCAGCCGGGGGTCCTTCCTCACTTCTTTGTGGTCCAAACACTCGCCAACCTGTCTGACTCCAATGGTGAGACTCTGCTTCCCCTTACAAGCAAAAGATCCGACATGCACCGAAGGGGAAGTTGCACGTTAAGTTTGAGGTGGTTTAGTGACTGTCCAGAACCGGTTTAACCTGCTCAGGAGCAGCTTTTCGAGCCCAGCGGGTCTTAAACCTGGAGGATAAATCATTGACAGCCCGCTGAGTTTCCATGACCAGATAAACACAACAACTTTAAAGGAGGTCTCAGGTGTAGACCATCGACATATATATTGGACAGTTCATTTCCATAGGCTCCAGTAATAAGTTTTTGGGCTAAGATGGGAGGTGGCCACCACCGCCATTTTGACCATGTCACAGGTTCCGTCAAGCCCAGACAATTCCATAAAAGGGAAAAGAGGTGGAGCTGAGGGTGGGGCTGTAAGGCTGGGATCAACTGACGACACCCGGTCGAACTAGCTACAAGCTAACGCTTAGGTGGGAGCTAAGCTAACGGAGGTAGCAACCTAGCTACAACCGGAGTTAACTGTGCACAACACCAGAGCTTCTGAGTCAGAGATACGCCGGGCTGACTGCTGGGTAAAACCGGGTGGAACACAGAGGCCTCCGAGACCTCCACAAGCCGGCAGCTGCACAGCAGACAAGTGCCGCTGCGATCTGAGATGCGCAGAGCTGCCGCTCAGGAGAACCGGGTGGAAAGGTTTCCATCCCAGAGCTCCACAAGCCGACAGCCCGCGCAGCGCACAGAAGCCGCGATCAGACAGAGATGCACCGAGCTGCGGGGAGGGGAGAACCGGGTGGAAAACATCGGTCTCCCGAGAGCTCCACAAGCCGATAGTCGGAACCCAGCTCCACCAACATGTTGTATTTCAACCCATTTTCTAAAGTGCAGCATTATGTTAAATTCACTGGGTTTTACCCTATTGCATTTAAATTTCATGGTTAAACAGTACATGTTAAAATCTAAGCTCAGCTCGGCAGTGACCTAAAATACATAAATATAATTTTACTTACCGAAAAAAATGAAGTGGAGACTCCTTGGACACTCTATTAGTGCAAATAATGCCACAGCAAGTCATTTTGTCCAACAATTGCACAAATAATATCCAAAAAGAATACACAAACACAGAGACTCAAAATCCCGGAACAGTTTCCAAGCCAGACCGAGGCTCTACTGAAGCCTTTCCACGGAGCTAGCTCTGTGATCACGTGGGTCTGATACTCATTAATTATACAGAATTTTAGGCTTTTAATATATAGGAAACATTCTTTCTGATTGGCTTAATGAACTGTGAATTGGAATGTTTATTATGTGAAGTGCCTTGAGACGACTCTTGTCATGATTTGGCGCTATATAAATAAAATTGAATTGAATCGATACACTTAAACAGAAGAGTGAGAAAAAATTCACCCCCCTCAGAGTTGTCATGAGTGTAAAGCCGGGCGTACACTGTGCGACTTTTTCACTTTTTTGAGCCGATTTTCCAGTCGTGCGAGAATCCACAACATCGGGGCGAGTTTTGCGCCGAGCGGTCGTGTAGTGTACAGGGGGTTACGAGAGGCGATTAACACCACATGAACAGCCGCCGATCAGCAGTCGTGAGGTCGCAGGGACTTCTGGTGTGTTTAATATTTCGCTCGTCCCTCGTGAGGGTATCGCACTGTTGAAGCGGCGCTGCGAGCAGCTGCGACCCAAAAAGTATCAGAACCGCTCACGGCGCATGCGCGCGCAATCCTGCATCAACGCCGGCCGGTCGCTCGCTATTTCCCTAATAACACACGCTGTTCGTTTTTGTTTCTACACGTTTTTTTACTCACAAAGATTGTCAAGAAAGCGTGTTTGTCGTGTTCATGTCAAATTAAACTGATCACAAAACACAGATTCACTTTCTTTATTTCGTTTTCCTCATCCAACTCCCATAAATCCCTGTGTGTCCTCCTGCAGCACTCCTGAAGGACAACAGGCAAGACAAAAAAGTCTGACGTGTTGAGTAAAAACTGCTATTTTTAGCACATTTTTAGGGCCGACGTGTTGCTACCAGACGTACAGTGTGAGCAGTCAGGTCGCATGCCAGAACTGGGTCGTACAGTGTGAGCACATGACTCGTGAGATCTGCTCTGCGAGGAAGTCGTACAGTTTGAGCTGAAGCTGAACGCTGCGAGTGAAAAAGTCGCACAGTGTACGCCCAGCTTAAACTAGATCATTTAAACCAAAAACATGTGTTGGAACCAGGCTGTAAACATGTTTATTTCTGCTGTAAAACTGGTATTTTTAACATGGCAGTCAATGAGGATTTGCTCGTTTCTGATACCAGCCCCCAGCGGATGAGGGTGGAACTGCAATTTTTGGTACTTCCGGGTTGGACTCAATTTTTGAGCCGCATTGTGGGGGCTTGGTGTAGACCCATGAGTATTTTAATGTTTTAAATGGTTACGGGTGAATGCAAACAGCTGATTAGTCTCGGAGTGAACCATTCTTAGACCTCGCTTGTCAGAAACAACTCTGAGCTGTGTTTATCCCAACATTCCCGCTGGACACACGATCAAAACCTCAGAGTTTTTGCTCCCGACGTTGTTTCACTTCGAATCACTTCAGTATTAAATGTTCGCATCGTTGCTTAAACTGATTTTCTGATATAACTCTTTAATGCTGATCATGTTTTCCTGATTTTAGGAGGCAGTTGAGATAGTAAAGTGCTTTCATTGTTCTCTAGTTTATGGGATGGTGCCGTTTCTGAGTGCTATTCTGGGCACCATGCTGCCAATGCTGGGCCTGGCCAAACAGGACAACATGAAGTGGGTCTTCTCGTCTGGTGAGAACCTCATGTTTGTTTGTCTGACATTTCTGTCCCCCTGCTGTTATTCTAAGACCACCTCATTTCAGTTCAAGGGTTCTGTCAGACAAAATGCAACTCTCTCTGTTCTTTTGATGAGTCGGTGCGTTTTTCCTTTTCCTCATCTGGTTTCTCGGCTTCGTTTTCTTCCTGCAGCTCTGTGCCATTTCAGCGACAGCATTTTGGAGTACCTGGCTAACCTGGACAAAGCTCCGGACCCCACCGTCAGAAAAGACACCTTCTCTAACGAGATCTACATGGCTTTTGACATCCTCTTCAATCACTGGTTGCAGAGCAGGGAGTCAAAGGTGGAGTCACTCTGCGTCGGTGCTGTGGGTTAAGCAAGATCAGACTAAATGCACACGTATTCTGCTGAGTCATGTTTAGTCAGTAGTAAAGGATTATGGTTTTCCCACTAACCCGGGTCTGGATCTTTAGCCGAGACCAGGCAGTCGTACGGTTTCCACCAACGTGCTGCTGCTCCGACTCCGAGGCCCTTTACGGGAATCCTGAGCCAGCGTGGGGCGGTGGGATAGCAACAGCATGCAAATAGCAATGTAATACATACAATATTAGAATCATCGCCTCATGGAAAATAGTTCAATTAGAAGGTCTAAAATGAAGAACACTCATTCGGATGCGGTTAGTTTTACTTTAGAACTTTACCTGAACAGGTAAAAGTGAGGCTAAGCCCAGCTCTCTTCCTTTGTTCCCATGAGCTCCATCGATTATCCGGGGCATCACAGAATTTTTGGTGTGATTCTGGTCAGAGTTGAAGTTGCAGGCAGCAAACCTGCAGCTCGTCACTCAGCCTGTCACGTCTGTCACCTCATATCCCGCCTGTCTTCCTGTCTGCTCCAGCTGAGGCTGACAGTGGCCGAGGCAGTTGGCTCCATGTGTCATCTGATGCCCCGTGACAAGCTGGAAGAGCAGATCCCCAGAATCATTCCTGCCATCATGTCTCTGTACAAGAAAAACAACGAGCACTACATCGTTAGCAAGGTGGGCACAAACTAACCAGTCTGTGTGCGCTGTTTGATGGTCTTTAACTCCTCCTCCTTGAGTCATGCTTCCGATTTGAAAATGTCAAATGAAACCCCACACTGGACTTGGTTCTCTCTCTTTATGTTGTTTTGTGTAACTAGAGCTTGTGCCAAGTTCTGGATGCGTCTGTCAACATGGGCAGCAGAGTGCTGGAGACTCAGCTGGAAGGACTTCTCTTTGTGCTGCACCAGCAGGTACACTTAAGGACGCGGCTCCAGCAGTTTTACATGAAGTGGTCAATTTACTGTCGTGACTTAGCCGCAGCGTTACACAATTCTTGATGTTGCAACAATTTCATACAAAGAAGAGCTACTTAGATGAGTTTTAAGATCGTTGTCTCTCCAAATGTAAAATGTGTCGTTTGAATGGGTTACAATCGTTCTTTTTACTGAATTGTTTGGATTGATTTCCTGTTAGATCTACTAGCACCGGTAGATAAAGTTTTCGTCTCTCTGCTGCAGGTTTCTGCCCCTGTTGATTACGGCGACCCACCAACTGTCAAGAACCACAACGAGGTCCTGCGCTGCTTCAGTTTGCTTGGTACCCATTTATTCATCTGTTGTGTGTTGTCCAGATTAGAGTTCTGTCCAACAAGCTGCTGTAGTCGTGTTGGTCACATGTGCAGTAATAAGATCACACTGATGACATCACTACTGTGTTAAACTCTGTCTCCTCCTCAGGATAATCATGTTAACTGTGAAAGTACTGTTGCCCGCTTTATTTTTCCTTTTTTTGTTTAGATCTTGTGATTGACTGTTATAATGCATGCTAATTTCAGGATCTCAAATGTTCTTTTCTTGTTTTTTTCCACTCTTCTCCCTTCAGCCAACTCTTTCCCAGATCGACTGGTTATGTCTGTTCTTCAGAAGTTGGAAAACAGCCATGAAAGAAGCAAGATGGGCTCCCTGGCTGTTCTTCGTCACCTCATCAACTCCTCCAGTGAGGAAATACAATGTTCCATAGTTATGAATTATTCCACAGGCATTAAATAGTGACTGAGTATTTTATTTAGCATTATTAGACATTTCCATTTTAATATATTTATATATGCTGCAGCTTCTACAATGGAGAGAAAAAAGCTTCTAATACTGGCGAACATTAGACAGCCAATGGCAGACCACAGCAACAAGGTAAAGACGGGTTGAATTTCTTAGCTGCTCCTTAGCGTGTAATCTGTTAGGATTTATTTTTTATCTGATGCTGATATTTTGGGGTCCTAGGTGAAGAAGCGCGTGGTTCAAGTAATCAGTGCCATGGCTCATCATGGTTACCTGGAACTGGATGGAGGAGACTTGCTGGTTAGATTCATAGTTCAAAACTGTGCTTTACCAGACACTTACCAGGTAAGTCATGCTTTTACTTAAACCTAGGGATGTGTATTGTAAAAATATGGCAATGCGATACGTATCACGATACGGGAGAGACGATGCAATATATTGCGATAGATTCAGCCAGATGATATTGGCGAATTTTTTTTTATACTGAAATTAGGAAAATTCAATAAACAGTCCAGAATGATACGTCACATGTTTAACATGAGGTATCCGAAC
This sequence comes from Nothobranchius furzeri, assembly GCF_043380555.1. NCBI lineage: Eukaryota > Metazoa > Chordata > Actinopteri > Cyprinodontiformes > Nothobranchiidae > Nothobranchius > Nothobranchius furzeri. Next base: position 33,809,077 of record NC_091745.1, read on the forward strand.
CATAAGAGAGGGATTTACATTTCAGTGGTGGAAACAAAACCCACTGCACACTGCTGCCACCTAGCGGTCGGCGTTTGAATTTTACCAAAAGAAAAGAAAATACACAAATGTGTGCATGTGAATTCTTCTGAAATTAGATGCACGGCTTTTGAATATCAAATAATATTGCAGGAAAACATGTTGCCATATAGATATTTTCTTGCATTCCTATTAAAACCCTTTCATCATGTATTAATTTTCTGTTCAGTACTTGAACTAGACCACTACAACATGAGAATTGTCTAAAAGAGATTAATCTTATCTGAAAGTCATGTTTTTGTGTCACTACTGCAGTAGTTCATCCATCGAGTTTAGGATTAATTGTCAGGGTTAAGTGGCTTAAGAAAGAGAGAGAAAGAAAGAGAAACAAAATCTCTAAAAATGAGCAGAAACGAGACAGAAATTCTATTAAAAACAGCTTATATATATATATTTTACCGTCTCCTGTCCAGCTGGTAAGCAGTCAAAATTGATGCCTGAATGCCGAAGACAAGACTTCCAATTTTATTCTCACAGATGGAGCCTTATAGCTTCTGCTGTAATGCCACGCCTGATACCAAAACTTTATTAGAAATATTTTTGGTTGTTTAAAATCCCAACGGAGACAGAAGTGAAAGATTGATTTATTTAGTCAGGATCCCCGGTAGTTGTTACCATGGTAACAACTATTCTTCCTGGGGTCCGCAGGAGAAAGGGAAAGGGACGGAGAGAGAAGGAAGAGGTGAGGGAGGAGGCTTCACAAAAATAACCAATAAATGATGATTGATTACCCTGGGGGTCACAACCAGCAGCCGCCAGAGCCCTGGGAGATGCGCCCCAGGGCAGCTGTGGCTACATCGTAGCTCATCACCATCAGTGTGAATGGATGAATGATGCACTGTAGTGTAAAGCGCTTTGAAGTCCTCCTGAAAGGCGTTATACAAGTGCGGGTCATAACAAGGGCAAGCCCCCAGGCCCGCGCACAGCCGCCCGCCCTGAAATGGCCAAGCTCGGAACACCGCGGTCCGGGACCAAAGGGCGACTAACCCCGCCGAGGACCCGACAGAGCCCAGTGGTCCAGACCCCACCAGGCGGCCACTGGGAGCGACCCGATAGATCCCAAAAACTTCCCACCCCCGACACGGGTGCTGCAGCTGTGCAGGCAGACCGAGGCACCACCCACCGGCAGAAAAAGTGGCTGTGGGGAGGGCAGGCGAAGATGTTGCAGCACCACAAGATGTCCCAGGAGAGGCGAAGAGTCCAAGACCCCACCTGACAGAAACATTCACACACAAACACAGTCACACACTCCCACCCTCATGCTCACACAAACACATACAACCTAAAGACTTACAAGAATGTACGTACTCACGCTCCCCATACACACCCTACTCACTCCGGTCCCAGTACTGCTGCACAGAGGGCACAACCATCCCCGGACACCAGAGCTAGCCCCGTTCTGCTGGGGTAATGATGAACAAAGCGACACACCACCTCAGACCCCAACCTGAAGACCAGCTCCTACTCCTAGCCCCCAGCTCCGAACAGCTAACCGAGAACAGAGGTGTGATGAGCCCTCGTCTCTCTCCGCCTGCTCCAATACACAGCTTTTTTAAGCTATAATAGTTCTATGGTCTAGACCAGCAGTTCTCAGTCCAGGTCCTGGAAGGATGGTGTACACAGTTTAGTGGGTTGCAACACACTTGACTCAGTGGTTCAATCGTCTGTGCAGCAGCACATCAAGCTCTGCTGAAGCCTGTTTATTTCCTGCTGATTGAATTCAGGTACATCTAAATAGGGTTAAAATGAAAACAGGCTGGATGCCGGCCCTTCAGGACCTGGACTGAGAACTGCTGGTCTTTGCACGAAGTCATCTAGCATAAAGAAATCTCAGAAGCCTCCCTAATCATCTCATAAAGGCATGACTTCTAAATCCAGATACCAAAACAAAGGCTCTGTGCCCTCACTAATCTGCTTTCATTGGCAAATTAGTTATCATCACTCCTGGAACATACAAAAACGGAGCTGAGAGCGGGGCTCTGAGGGTGGGGGCAGATGATTGACACCCAACAAACGCAACCAATGTAGCTATGAGCTAAATGAGGCTAATGGGCGTTAAAATTCTTGTTGGATGAAAGGAAATATACAAAGAAGAATATCTGAGCACACATGTAACACTCCCAGTACTACTGGGAATATCCAGACTTTGACTGAATTCCAGATAGATCCGCAGCTTGCATATTGAGTTATCCGGATACTGTACATAGCTGTAGAGTTCCTAGCTGCAGGTTGCATCATGGAGCCATCGTACCAGTCAGCACTCAGCTCATTAATATTCATGTCCAGGTCGAGTGAGTGGGTGGGTTTTACCAGTCTTTCCTTTACCGGGTTGTGTTTGGTCATTTGTCAGGGCTCCTGGGCAATTTTGAGCCCCAACAAAGTTTCATGTGCAATCCAGAGGCTCTAAGAACAAAAACGATGTTCTAGGAAAAATTCACTTATTGATCTTTTTTATTCAGTTGCTAAAATTAAAAAGTTTCGTCATGTTTGCAGAAATTTTTTTCTTTTTTTGAGTAATTTTTTATGAAGTTTCACCTGTTGGTCATAATACAGCCAAATGTGTGCTGTGTCATCAGAGGGGCCAGAGGCCCATGGATCCAGAGGAGGTGACAAATGAAGCACTGAGGACGATGTGTGACAACACCCTCCACCTCCTCACCACCACCGTTGGACGACTGGCGGATGTAAAAGTCTTCCTGTGTATAAAAGTGATCTCATAATGGATGAATGTTGAGGTATTTAAAGTGACTGTTTCCTGTGTGAAGGTGCTTTGGCCCAAGCTGTTGTACTACCTGACTCCTGTACAGTACAGCAACGCCACCACGCCTCTCTGTAAGAGTCTCATCGTGCTGGGCAACAAGAAGAAAAGTAACCAGGAGCCCAGCTTCAACATCGACTTTAAACAGGAAGGTGGGTGACATACATGTAAAATCATTCAGTTTTTTATTTTTTTTATTTTTTTTTTTTTTTTTTTGACAAAACATTTAAGTTACTGGTGGCCATCTCTGTGAAAGCCATTTCAATCATTACGGCTAAAAAATGCTCTAGGAAAACACAATACACCCACCTGGCTAGAAGATAACTTCCTTCATTTAAACTCTAAAAGACTGAATGTCTGATCATTGCCCCTGAGAGCATGGTTCCCCTGATTGGTCTAAAACGTGGTCATTTATCCTCTGCCGTCAAGACGAACTTAAGAAATTTGGGTGTTGTTTTTGACTAACCGATGTCTCTTGAAGGTCACCCAAAAACGTTGGTCCAAAACTGTTTTTATCATTTAAGAAATATCTCCAAGCTGTGAAGGTTTGTGTCAAAACATGAACCTGAAATTGTTCTCCATGCATTTATCTCCTCCCGTCTAGATTACTGTAACACACTTTTTACACGTTTTAACAAAAAAGCCCTTGACCGCCTTCAGTTGGTCCAGAACTCTGCAGCGAGGCTCCTAACTGGAGCAAACAGAAGAGCTCACATCACTCCTGTTCTGATGTCTCTCCACTGGTTACCCGTTAACTTTATAGTTCATTTTAGAATCCTGACTAGAACTTTCAGGGCTCTACATGTTCAAGCTCCTCCCTATATAACTGAACTGTTAAAGCCTTATGCTCCAACCCGAGCCCTCAGGTCCACCCTCCAGAACCTTCTAGAAGTTCCAAAGACCAGATATAAAAGTCGAGGTGATCACTCCTTCCAGACTGTTGCACCCCGACTTTGGAACGATCTTCCTTTATCCTTACGCAGCGTTGACAGTCTGGACACTTTAAAGGAGACATAACATGCTTTTAAGTTATTCCTTTTTACATCTAAATCCTTCAGTTGGGGTCTAAATACAGTGGAACTGCAGTTCTTTGGTCTGATTTCCTCATTATTGTTGCTCTACAGACCCTCATCTACCCCTGTTCTGAGGAGAGTCTTGAGAACGAGCCGTTTTTGGGTACTGTCTCTTTAAACTGGAGGAGGAGCTGTAAACTCCTCCCCCAGTTGGACTTTGTAGTTCTATAGAGAAATCATTATTTAGCATAGCAGATTTAGCATAGCATATTAGCATTTTTAAAACATGTGGGGAGAGTAGTTCATCAAGCTGTTTCAAGGCTGCTAACTCTCTCATGCATTTGTCTGTAGTCACTCACACACACCCGTCAAGGCCGACGGAGGGACAAGCGAGCAGGCGCGCGCGCACACACACACACACACACACACACACATACACACACGCACATCCTTCACGGCCATAGACTGTACATACACACACACAAGGAATGCTGCTTGCTTATTTATTTCTATAAAAAATGTTTTAAAAAATGATACAGCTCATTAAAACACCATTAAAAGAATATATTTTATTAAGATCTCTATCTATATATTAGGGCTGCAACAACGAATCGATAAATTCGATGAAAATCGATTACTAAAAGCGTTGGCAACGAATTGCGTCATCGATTCGTTGTGTCGCACAACTCTTCCAAAAGCGCCCCCCCCCCCCCCCTTCCCGAATCCCGCCCGCCGTTGCGCGCAGACCAGAGCAAGTCAGATCAGCACGAGGGAGAGCCGCAGATCAGCGCGAGGGAGAGCCGCAGATCAGCGCGAGTGAGAGCCGCAGATCAGCGCGAGTGAGAGCCGGCAGATCAGCGCGAGGGAGAGCCGCAGATCAGCGCGAAGGAGAGCCGCAGATCAGCGCGAGGGAGAGCCGGCAGATCAGCGCGAGGGAGAGCCGCAGATCAGCGCGAGGGAGAGCCGCAGATCAGCGCGAGGGAGAGCCGGCAGATCAGCGCGAGGGAGAGCCGGCAGATCAGCGCGAGGGAGAGCCGCAGATCAGCGCAAGGGAGAGCCGCAGATCAGCGTGAGGGAGAGCCGGTAGCGGCAGATCAGCGCGAGGGAGAGCCGGCAGACTTGCGCTGCTGCGAACCGGTTCCGCATTGTTGCACAGCGATCCAGGCAGCTGCTTCCAGCGCACGGTCCATTCTCAAAGTGGCGCAACCAAAAAACTATAATTAGCACACGATCGTTCTTGTCTGCACATCTTCTCTATTTTCTGTCTTATTTGTGCCTGAAGCTCGCTACTGCGGAGCTCATCACCTGTGCTGTGGTGATGTCACCTCACGCAGCATCGAAAACGCGCTCTGCGCTTTTCGGTCAGGAGATCCCTTTGATCTGCTCAAAAGTAACTGATGAGGTGAAAAGGTAAGAATCCAGGCAACAGATTTTCTGGAGAATTAAGAGGAGATGCAGGAAGATGAGAGACAGACAGGACAGGAAAATAGTTCAATAAAAACAAAAAATCAATCAATCAATCAATCAATCAATCAAAGCTTTATTTATAAAGCGCCTTCCGCAACCCTGTCAGGAAGCCCAAAGCGCTGAAAGTGAAACAAAGCGCTGAAAACAAAGTGTTGAAAAGTAAAATGTAGGTAGATTTATCTCCACGACACGTTTTTACCAGTAAAAAACATTAAGTTATACACATGTCATATTTATACATCTGATACAATTCAGATCACCTTCAAAACTCAGTCACACACCCAGGGCCGTTTCAAGACATTTTGGGGGCCAAGGCAAAATGACACCCCCCCCCCCCCCCCCCCCCAATAACTGGGCTCCCCAGAAGCCTCTGTGTAATTCATGCCCTCTCCAGTAGTGTTAGTTATACGGTGTTTATAAAAGCCCCTCAGACATTACTGACATGTTCTAATATTATCAGATGAAAAACTAAATTATCAGACATGCTGTCTCATCTGCTTCTTTTATAAACTTGCAAAAAGTAACAAAACCATTTGAAAGCCACTATTTGTGGATCCTCTGAAAGTTTCCATGGAGTGTGTGACTAGTTATTTTTTCATTGATCCTATCGTCTAATCTCACAGCTGAAACAAGCATCCTTAATAATCTGCACAGGAAGCGTACCAATGCTGTAGTAAAACAAAAGGTATAATAATTTATTATTAATAAAACCTTGTTGCAGAACTAAAGCAGAAAAATTTGATTTTGCATTAAATATGCTAAATATTTATATATGAATTGTTTTAGAGCCCTTTAATTGGCAGAATCTGATATTAATTTAGTTCTTACAAAAAATGGGTCCCAACATGGTTTGAGTGGCGTTGCCATAGTGTGACGTCATAGGCACAGATCCCCTGTCCTCTTGTTTGGAAATGGAAATATGGTCACCCTACATTAAACAAACTGTCCACCCGGGCTTTTGCGCTGCACAGAGACGCTTCGCTGCCTACGACTGAACGTCAGTTGAGAGTCAGTCTCATGCAGAATGACCAATGAAGAGAGGGCCTCAAGTTAAGACCCTCTCCTCATTGGTCAGTCCACACGAGGTGGGTCAAAGGTTACTCTGGGCGGGTTACGTGTTGTCAGGCATTCAAGTATTGAGTATATTTACTGCATATTACAGTAAAATATTCTGTATGTGACCACATTATGGTGATCCTCGGGTCGTGATGATGGAGCCCTTGAATATTGTTGCCCAGGGTACAACAAAGTGTTAATCTGGCCCTGGTTCTGCCGTCACATTCCCGCAGAAACTGGTTGATCACACCGGGGCCAGACTACTAGCATGTGGTTTTACAACCACAATGTCCTCAGAAGCAAAAACGCTTTTAAAAGGGAGGGAGGAGTCCTAACTGTTGCTGCAGGCGTGTTGTGTGAGAGTGCAGTTATATACTGGTTAATATATTTTTGGGTTCAGTTGCTTTCATGTGGCCTAATGTGAGTCTATTTGGGATCATTGGAATGATCAGCAGCATTTCTTGATGTGACTTTATGGCAGTTGCCCAGGGCATCATCACAAGTAGGATGGCATTCATTTACTTTTGTTTTATTTGGTATTTTTTCAGTCATTTTTGGAAATAGTGATCAATTTTGATTAATTCACAGCCTATGTTTAATTACATTTAAAATATATGTCAACAGATGAGATCAAACAAAACAGATGAGAATTGCCCTTAAGCTGTTTAACTTGGACCAAGCATTTTAGGTCACAGATAGATGTAGCTTAGGGTCTCTGTCTATACACCTTATAAGACAATTTAGGTGATGGCATGTTGTTTTTCTGCTATTGAACTGTTTTCTAATAATGTTGTGTTAAATAAAGTGAAGGAAGGAGAGAAATAACGTTTCCCTAGCAGTTTTTAAAAATTTCCCCATGTAATCCGATTAATCGATTAATCGTGTCGAGACCCCATCCGATTAATCGATTATCCAAATAATCGTTTGTTGCAGCCCTACTATATATATACAGACATATAATTATAAAAAATTTTATAAGTAGTCTTATTTTATATTGGGTGTCTTAATGGCTGAAAATGGATAAAAAGCAGTTACATTTTAATTTAAAGATTTGAGATTCTAGTCAAAAATAAAGAACATTCCTCCAAATGTTCTTTAATGTGATCATTATAATTCTAATGCTTAGAACTTTGTTTCTATTGTCTGCAATGCGTAGCCTATCTTTATTAAATATGTGTTTTGCTGTAAAGTGGTAATTCTCTCTAATGTGTACACAGAGGTGGACATCAGTGCTGCAGTGAAATTCCCAAGATCAGTCTGCTTTGCTAACAAATATAGTTAAATCTTACCTGCATTCTAAATAAATACCGTTAGGTGAAAACATCAGTAGGCATTGAGTTATTGATACAATCCCTAACAGCCAGAATGGAAGAAGAGTATGCTGGGTCATCCTGGATCTGAGCCTGTTCTGTGTATTTACCTACAGGATGCAATAAATGTCTACAAGGCTGAGTTTGGACCATTACATCTAAAATAAAACATACAATCAGTGATTTTTTAAATTGTTTACATTAATATACAAATTTTCTAAGTATTAACCTCACAGCAAATAAGTAGAACAATATAATAAACAGGCTTTAGTAGTTAAACAGGCATTGTGCACACAGGTGCTTTGTGTCTCGGTGCTGGTGGTGTCTAGGTCTCAGAGTTCCTGTCCTCCTGCCGTCTTCTGTTGTCCTCAGGATACGGATTGATGTTTCCTGATGATGAGGGAGGGGAAGTATGTGGGCTTCAAACTGGTCCTGGATAACAGTGGGAGACCTCCGTTGTCTGAATACTGAGGCCAGAGGGTTGGTGAGATGCAGATCTTCTCTACCTCATCTAGAAACGGAGTTGGTTCAGGGAAAACTTTTCCAAAGACCAGTTCCATGATGTCATCGCCATATTCTGCAATGATAGACAATAACTTTAATGACATATTTTGTTTACAAGCAGCTTTAGGAAAGTTGTTTCTTTAGCTTTCATGTTTATAGTCACGTTTGTGTTTGTTCACAAGTTCACTTTGCTGCAGGGACTTCATATTCTTACAAATGTAATAAAATAGTGACACTTAAATTATACAAATGACTCCTTATGAAAGGAATCTCATTAGAGAGCAGTGCAGACAGACTTACTACATGCTGCAGCTGTTTTTACAGGCCAGCTGCTGCTGAATTTGGGGAAAGTTATTCTGCACACGTCCAGATCAGATGGTTGTTTACAGAAAATAATGTAATTCAATAATTTCTAAACAGACTAAACAAGTAAAACATCAAATAAATCACTCTGCTGTCATCAGACGGAGGGATTCAGGGGGTGAGGTGTTCTTAATGATGAGGGTGGCTGAAGTGTGTCATCACTCACTTTGGTCTGGTCCAGCTACCGTTTACTCAGTAGGTGACGTGAAGCTCCAACATCTGAACGTTCTGTGTTCCTTAGAGGAGAAGAAAAGTAACATTAGCACTGGCTAAATTATTTTTTACTAGCATCTCAAGGCCTTGGAGAAGCAGCTCTTCACTTACCTAAACATCAGACCAGTTTGTCCCAGCTGAGCTCATCAGGGCTTTAGTCTGACAGCCTGTCAGTGAAACACGGCTCCAGCCTTCTGGATGTTGACTCTAAAAAGCAAAGGAACATTTTTACTTTTGTTTTAATTATTTTACAGCCGATTTTATCAGCTTTCCGACGCTCACGCTCATACAGACGGTGAGCTTTGCTGCGTCTGACTGATGCAGAGTTAGTTTTTATATCTGCAGTGAGACAAAAAACTAACCTCACTTCACTCAGAGATTGTTCTTTAAAACTATTAAATCCACTGTGTTGACGCACTTTAACGACTTTGTCACGCTGCATTTTAGCTGATATGGGACTTTATTTACTGGATGCTAAGATTACATCACACTCACGTAAAATAACACACAGGCTCTCTGCTGCTACAATCAGTGGATGTACATCTGGTGTAAAAGAAGGCGTTGATCAGAAATCACGTTTTATTCCACGAAAATCAGCCAAATCCACATTAATCTGGGTGCTAACTTTACTAGCATACTGTGCTAGCGATAGCAAGCCGGATGCTAACGTTTTAGTGCTGCTAATGCCCGTAAATCTAAAGTAAAGTTTGTCGACATTTTAGAGTGATATGAAGCTTACCGCTCTGCTGCTGTGTCCCGTTGCTGCCACATTCAGATGGAAATGACTCATTTTAGATAGATGAAGCCCTCAGTACTTACTAGCCTGGAGACACGAACGAACCGCGTGCGCACACACACACACAAACAAACACAAACACAAACAAACAAACAAACACACTACTTTTTCTTCTGTTTTTTTAGCAGTAGTGTCATCAGCTCCTGGGTTTAAATACTGCCACACCACCCTTCCTTAAAACGAGGAACAGTTTTGACCTGTGTGTGGCTAAAATAACCAGACATTCTGCATTTTTCCAATAGGACTACATAAAATCTTAGCAAGAAGAAAAAATGGCGGATTGGCTCTGTGTTTAGCTGAGGGCCATTACCATATTTGGTAGTTATCCTGACGAAATAAATTACTGATGTAATAGATAATTTGAAAAACTGAACGGGTGGACAAATATGCCCAAAACTTAATTATTAAATATCTAAATAGCAACTCCAGTGAATAATATAAGCCTTTTTGCTCACTTAGACACTTAAAATGTGAAACACACCGTGTTAATGGATAAAAAAGTGGGTTTTTCATGTTATGTCTCCTTTAAAAAAACAGCTGAAGACCCTTTTATTTAAAGCTGCTTTTAACAAAAAATCTAATTTTCTTATTTTTAACTCAAATTTTTTAATCTTTCATCTGTTTATGATCATTTATAATTTTATGACTTTTTTTTCTGATGTTAATCTAATTCTGTCTTGAGAGATGTTTATCTATTTATGATTTTATGGCTTTGTTTTATTTTGTTTCAATCTATGTGAAGCACTTTGTGATTCTATGTCTGTGATAAGTGCTATATAAATAAAATTAACTTACTTACTTGCCTTTCTCAGCCCCTCTGAGTTTGCAGGTATGAGCATAATAAATGGCTAGCTAACAGGTGCTGCTGCGCTGAAATTCACTAGTTCAGAGCAGGTCAAAAAACACGACATCCACTCTGAGTTATTGTGTATTTTGCTCAAATGTGTTTGCATATTCATAGCGTTTGCTCCCTTTGATGATATATCTACTTTACAAGTAATGCAAGTGGCCCTGTTATCATCCTTTCTTGTAAAGTAGAATCAAACTTTCGAGCATTTGTGCCGCTTAGGTGCCATGTTTCCTGCTGAGTAAATATGAAAGCTATGCTACGTCTGTCATGACCAGGGCTGAACGATTCTGGAAAATCGACAGTCGAAACATTTCACGTGAGCGGAGCCAGACTCGAAACAGAAGATGTAAAAAAATAAATTAATAAAAACTGCTTCAAAGAAATTTGCAAACACAAACTGAACCGGGCATTTGGTCTGTTAAACCATCTAGCTTGGTTCCGGCTTCAATTCCTCTTACTGCTCTGAGCCGAGAAAATGCAGTTGGTGCCCTCTGCAAAGGAGGGAGAGAGATGTAGAGGTCTGTTTGATTGATGGACCATGATCCAATCTTTAGGAATGGGACTTTTACCGTGACTGAGGTTTTTCCAGGGTTGTATGTTTCAGAGACAAAGATTTATATTAATCGACTCAAATGTTAAAAATAAATTTAGAATTACAATACATGACCTGGGATCCATCTAATTTAGTGTTTTTGTCTCCATCAGTTAACCTTCCATCTACTCAAACACTCATGATCAGACTTATGGTAAGCAAACTTGGTGATTAATAGTACTACGCTAACTCATCTGTAGTTTTTAACACTACAGTTTTACTTGAATAAATGTAATGTTTCCTGGTTTGTGTTGAAACCTTTTAGGTCAATGCTGCGTTCCCGTTCAACTGCAGAGGTCACGGAGCTCCGTCGCTGTCTGTCCTTCAAATCCTGAGCGTTAATATTCACCCAAACACGGAGAAGGTCTGGGAGAAGGAGATCCCTCCTTTGCTTTCGCAGCTAGAAGGTACGGAAATACATTTATGCGACTTTATTCATATTAAGCCACGATTTTTTGAGCAGGACTGGGCCTTACGCTTGTTGGCTGGATAAAGAGTGGCACATGAAATTCAAACGTGGGTACACGATCCCAGCTGGTTGACGGTTGTATTATTTTTATTTAGATCAACATGCCTGGCAAGTAAGTCTGGCCTAGCTAGTGAGAGCTGAATTAGACCAGTTCTTGGGTCAAAACAATAATGAAATAAAACAATTACCCTCACATCTGCGTTTTTGAAACATCTGTTCCTAACTTGACTGTATAACTGCAGGAATCTTCTGGCTGTTTTTGCATTTATAAAGTTCTCTGACTTTACGATGTTGTTGTTTATCAGAATCAACAGCAGAGAGCCTGGATGAGGGGTGGGATGACCAGATACTAAAGGTAACTGAGTGAAAATGTCATTTACAATCATTCCCTCTTAAATAATAGGTTGTTTACTTTTAGATAGGAGGAAGCAGAGACTCAGCTTTCATTTCAAATGTTGATTTGGTAAAAATTAAAGCCTGAAATTGTCTCCAGCTGTTGTCTAAAACCCTGGCATCAGTTCACGATGACAAGTGGGTGTGTCAGCTGGCAGCTGAAGCAACGAGATACCTCTCTACGTACAACAACGCCCTGGAGGAGAAGGTGAGTGTCATTACTGATGGGCAGGACTCGCTTCTCCAAATCAGATACTCTATAGATGCTTGTCAGATATTTAATCACTTTATGAGGATGTGCACTGTGCAAGGAGAGCAGACCCAGTTGAGAAAACCTTTCAGATCAAATATATGCTTACATGCAGAGTTTTCAGTTTTATTACAGAAGAACATTCTTGCTGTTTGTCATCATTTTCTTTAGTTTCATATTTTCTACTCCTAATTCAATACCAGCCTCAGTCGTGCTCTCCGTCAGTTTTTACCGCCTCCATTCTGACGGATCAATGCAATCTTTCCCTAAGTCTGGATGTGTCTTAGAAGCATCAGGCCTGAGTTTTACAAGTAAATTCAGTCCTAACAATTCCAAATGTCTTCTGATGTTTCCTATCACAGTATATTGTATCATCTTCACAGTATTCTCATCCATATCGTATTGATCCATGACTATACGGTCTTACTTATAACCAATTCAATTCAAGTTTATTTATAAAGCGCCAAATCACGACCAGAGTCGTCTCAAGGACCTTCACACAGTAAACGTTCCAACACAGGTCAGTTCATTAAGCCAATCAGTAAAAGGTTTCCTATATAAGGAACTCAGCAGGTTGCATCGAGTCACTGACTAGTGTCAGAGTCTTTACAGCAATCCTCATACTAAGCAAGCATGCAGTGACAGTGGAGAGGAAAACTCCCTTTTAACAGGAAGAAACCTCCAGAGGATCCTGGCTCAGTATAAGCAGCCATCCTCCATGACTCACTGGGGATGGAGAACACACACACACACACAACTCACACACACCTAGCTGGAGGAGGACATAAACACACACATACATGTATACCGGGTAGTGTTTCTATGGTTACATTGTGATTTCTTAGTAAATATTCTATTTGGTGAGAGATAAACTTTATTGTATTTATCCTAGTGAATCTATAATTAAATGGGTAAACTAGTAGTAGCACATTAAATGTCAAAGAGTAAAATGTTATTATCAGGAGAGGAAGAATGTTCAAGTCACATGTGTCAGACACGAGGCCTGCGGGCCAGATGTTAGCTTCTGGTCATTTTTGATGGGAAACTTGGCCATTTGGTATGCTACACTGTGTACTTATCAAAAGGATTTTAACGTTTATCCCATCTTCAGAGTTTCCTGTATCGATGTATCGGAGTGACTCTTCAGCATTGTTTCAATAAGGAGGTGGTAAAAAAGCAGCTGCAGGAAGTCCTCCTTACAGCACGACACAATGATGCTCTTGAAAGAGAGGTAAGAAAGGCGGACAAAACTCAAGCCTTGTTGCTTTGGTACAGTTTGGTGTGCACTGGCTTTAATGTCAGGATTTTATCATTTGGATTGAATTCCTTCCATTACCTTTTTATTAACTATCTGTATGTTGCATTGCTGTTTTTCTTGTTGCACTGTTGGCTTGACTCTTGTTGTACAGCACCTTCATACAACTTTGTTTGTTTTTAAAGAGTTTTATAAAATAATTGACATATTTTCTGTTTTCAGGGAGTTGCCATGGGCGTCGGTTTGTGTGCCAACAGCCACTTAGAGGGAACTTTAGCCAAGCTCGATGACTTTAGCAAATCAGAAGCCTTCAAAAAGTCACCAAGTATCTTCAACTTGCTAAAGGTCATTTAAACATCTCAATATTTTTGTGGGATGGATGGAGGAAAATGGCTTCACTCCCTTTCTTTTCCACCACAGGAGCGTAACGATGTTGAGGTGGAGAAAGTTAAAAGCACATTAATTCTGTGCTATGGACAGGTGGCCCTGAACGCACCACCAGAAAAGATTCTCAACCGCATCGATCAGGACATCTTACGCTCCATCAGTAAACACTTCAATACCAAGGTAACACACCACACAGTCCACAAGGGGCTTGATTTTCCTACGACCCCGTCATGTTGGTTACTGAATGTCAGATTTTATCATCGGTTTGATCCAACGGCTCGAGATGAACAGGTCGAGTTTGGAAGGAACAAACTCGACCTGTTCATCTATGCTCTCTTTCTCATCCTCTTTCTTCCTTGCTCTCTCTCTCTTACGCCCGGAACACGCCGGACACGGAAGCGTGACGATGAGCTGTGGAACGACGAGCGCTTCTAACCGGCGCCCTTATTAACATACGCTCTCGGTCACTTCAGCACCACGAAGCAATCGTTTCGGCGTGAGCTCTAGTTTTTCGTGAGCTGTGACTGAGCTGCCTCAATTCTGGCAGGAAGTCAAACCAAAGCAGAAGAGGCAGGCTGGTAAATTTAACAAAATAAAAGAGAAATTTCAAAATAAAACTCCACGATTGATAAATGTGGTGATTTTTGTGTATCTGAACGGTCTAGAGGTGAAAATGAACACACACACACATTCCTTTGGAGAAATGGCATTTCCATCATTTTAAATTCAGTTTTTACAGCAAAAGATGGATTTTATAAATGTGAATAAAAACAAATACACAGCAGCAGGATCAGCACAGTTTCTGATATCAACAAGCGGGGCACACTGGTCACACACACACACACACACACGCGCGCACACGCACACATACACATAGAGAGCGAGCAAGGGCTCGGAGGTGGGGTTGGGGTGTTTAGAAAACGGTAGATGTGAGCAGAAGCGCTCGATGTGTTCCGGGCATTTCTGTCTCTTTCTGTCGCTCTCTGTCTGTCTCTTTCTCTGTCTGTCGCTCTCTGTGTTTCTCTCTCTCTGTCTTTCTGTCTCTGTCTGTCTGTCTCTCTGTTTCTCTCTCTCTCTCTCTTTTATTTATACACACACACACACATTTAGGTGTGGATAACGGTATTGCTTGCTTTCTAGTTTTATTATAAGGATTAAGATGTTTCATTACTTTTGTGGTAACTCCTCAGAGATCATGACAGTTGAGCCGATGCGTTCCTGTAGCGTGTCCGCAGTAAACCAGCTCTCGCCTCTCTCTTTATGCAGGTTCTGGGGATTAAAGTAGAGACAAAGGTATAGTTACAGGAACACAGGGGCTTTGATTTTCTGTCTTTGTTTAAGTTCTTATCTGTTTCATCTTAATCTCCTTTCCTAGTGTTTGCTTTCTGTCGGCCACACTTGTGATGTCAGATTTAGTTCATTAGTCAGGCGTTTGGTTCATAATAAACTGTAATTATTGCTACAGCTACGTTTTTCACCACTCTTCATTCTGGTTTAAATTCACGAGTTGAAAGGATTTAAACTTTTTTGACAAATAACAAATTGTACCAAATTGTCTTAAGTTAACACTGACAGCTTTTTGTCTTGTTTTAGCTGTTTCCCTGCTTCATAAGTTGGTCATAAGAAGGTCCGACAATATTAAGAAAGAGCAGGTCAGAGATGGCAGTTGAGGCTCGGTTTGTGGCGTAAATGATGTTAATCTGGCATAAACCCGTAATCTAGACAGACTGGCGCAGTGAGTTCCTGGATCCTGCTCATAAGGTTGTACGGTAAGCCCCGCCTACCTTACCACCTATTGGTGGGTTTGATCCAGCTCTGAGTTACACCAACACATCTGATTGTTTTCTTAATTACCATAATTTAGCAACCCTAATCGGCCACGGGAACAGAACAATTATTTATTTTCCCATAAATACCACCATTGTCTTTGTTTTTAGCGAATGTAGTCTTCTAAGTTCTTCAGTGACATCACAAAAGCTTCAGCTACTCCTCAAGCTGCTACTAAACCCGAAACTTGGTCAAAATTCTAAGTAGGAGCTACATTTTAGCGTCATCAGGTGATGAAACAGCAAAACACATCTGCTGTTTATTATCCTTTTATTGTGAGTCATAGAGTACGTGTAAGTAGTGGAGGCAGGGTCCGTCTTTCTTCGACCTTCCTCTCTCTGTCCTCTGGACCGGTGTTCAGAAGCTCACCAGTAACCCGGACTCGGTGTGATGAGGCTGTTTTCGTTTCTCACTCATCTCTAACACTTGGTGTTTCCAGACTTCTGGCTCCGCTGGTGCTTCTTGGGTTGGATCCTGCAGACTGATTGCTGTTGTGTTAATCTTCTAATTCTGCAGCTCTGACTTCCACTTTCTCTCCATCCAATGGCATGGAGGGTATATCTGCGCCATCACTGGAGTGATTACAGTGACTCTGAGCTAGTTTGGGCTTTGGCATAGAACTGCTTTTTGTGTGCATCATGACTACCTAAATTCCACCTGCCTTAATAGTTTTAAGTTAATCTTTGTACTTTTTAAATAACCGTGTGTTTATCTCTAAGTCCTCTGTTTGCGTTACTCCCATGTGTGTGTGTGTGTGCGTGTGCGTGTGTGTGTGTGTGTGTTTTTCTGTGATTCAGGACCTGACTATGAAACTCAGTTTGATCCAGAGTGTCGGCCTCATAGCCAGAGCCATCAGCGAGTGTGTGAAGAAACAAGGCTACGTCTTCTCCCGCAAACAGGAGCTGATCAGCGTTATGTTGGTCTGTAGTATGATCACAACATCAAAGCCAAACTTGACTTCAGATTAATTCTACGGTTAATTTGTTATCCCACCGCCTGTTCACGCGACTCCAACCATCAGGATTTCATCAAGTCAGAACCAACTGATTCCATGAGAACTCCAGTACGCCACCTGGTGATGACCACCTGCTCCAACCTCATGTATCCTTCATTTCAGTGAGACGGTGATGCTTGCGGTGACTCTGCAGGATGACCTCATAAGCTGCTCAAGCCTTACCTCACACACACTAGCTTTCACTCATAAATCATGTTCCTTTAACTGTGAGCGCTTCAGACCTCTGGACCCTCCACTCAGTGAGAGTGAGAACTTTGACCTGCTGAAGGTGTGTGTGAACAGTGTGTTTTCTCTCCCACCTGAAACACACACTCCAGAGAAGACAAAGGAGGAGGAGATCCTCGACCCTAAGCAGAGAAAGGTGCTGTGGCGTAAGCCAACATTTCAGAAGGCGGCGATGTAACTAAACAAACGTTCTCTGACTGATCTGTCCAGGTTTTGTACAGAGACACACTGGCCTCTCTGCAGGAGCTGCTAAAGAGCATCCTGGCCCGAGATCACACACCTGAGGGTTTGCAGAGTGTCTTTAAGGTGAGGTGTGAGGTCATAACTACCCTGCAAAGGTGCATCGTGGATTTTTCAGGTGCTTTCTGGTGTTGGCTTGTACTGGAAGACAGTTCAGCTGTGCTACAATAAGTCATATTTACCCATAAAGCCCCTCCTCTAAGTTGGGTCTTTAGTTTAACATGAAGGTGAAAGGGTCAGGTTAGTAATGTTCTCCTGTGAGCTGACTTGTCTGGCGTGGCGTGTCTTTTTGTTCTCGCAGCACATCGAGTCATGGCTCAGCTCTGGGCAGGATCACGAGAGAGAGAGAGCCATCGCTTCCACCGCTCACATATTGGCTTTTTACCTGGATAACCTGAACGTCAAGGTACGCACCGCCTCAGGACTGTGGCTCTTAAAAGATCAAACATTCTGTAAACAAATCTCTTTAAACTTAACCATTTAACCTGGAACCCAAACTAAACTGTTTCTATGACTCAAACCCGATCTTCTGCTTCAGAGCATGGTGTCGTTCCACAACCTTGGAGCTCTGCTGGGTCGACTGTCTCCACGGTGTTCTGACCCGCTTCCTGCTGTACGCACGGCGGCAGTCGACTGTATTTACACCCTCCTGTGCATACAGCTACGGTATGAAGGTACGCTCATTTGGGACCTTGAGTGTTTAACACCAGAAGTTTTTTGAGATTTACGCCACTAGGGATGTAAAAAGTATCAATATCACAATATATCGTGATATATCGTATCGTCTCCCCTGTATTGTGATACGTATTGTATCGCCTGAATTTCACCAATACATACCCCTGTACGCCACCAGTCGTGATTGTTTCTAAAGTCTCCTTCCAAAGTGGAGATTTTTAAATGTTCCGTTGTCAACATTTGCTTTTGTAAATAACCGGAGTTTTCGGCCCACTGCCCTCGACCCAACGGCTCTGACATCACACACGTGTGACCTGTGCTTACACCCTTTTACTCGCTCCGATCCTGGTCTATGTAGAAGGCCAAGGACAACGCTGACCCCTACTTCCACCAAACACAAAAGCGTTGTGGAACGTACTTCACAGCAATGAGCCACCGTTAAGGTGGACCGGTTCCTTTCCACCAGCCACCAAGTGTAACATTTTGGACGTCATTTTTACGCACTATGCTCACAAAACACGTCAATCTCTACGGTGCAGATTGGGCCAGACAGGAAGTCAAACACGAAAGTAGTTTAAATTATATGGAAACTTTCAAAATAAAAGTTACATACGGATTTCCTGTAGCTTAACCAGTAAAAATGAGGTCGTTTTCTGTGAAACCTCCGTAGTCGAGGGAAAGAGATCAGAAAATAAACACTGACCTTTTTGGATACATGCAGCCATCTTTCTCCCTGCTTATCGTGTGAACTTCTGAAACCACGCGTGATGTTGTAATTCCCCTGTGGTTTTGTGACCTCGCAGGGCCAGCTGCGTGGAATGCTTTTGCTCTCGTTTCACGTCTGAAATGCTCCGGTTTGGAAGGGAGCTCACGGGTAAAACACCTCTAAAGCATTACACGTTGCTTTAGCTCTCGGTGGAAAGGGGGGGCCTAGTCCACCATCTAGTTTCTGCAAAGATGCTGATAAAACCACTGCCACCTTCAGGCTTAGCATACTTGGAATCGTTTTTTTACTGAAAACAAGGTGGTGTTGACCCAAGGCTGCTGGGAGGATATTTGGTTTTACAAAAACTCAGCTACGTGTGCACATGGCCTCAGATTCACACGTTTCCCAATATTCTGTCGTGTACTTCAGTGTATTCTTCAGGAATCCTGTTACTCATTTGTTTGTTTTTAAAGTAGATGTTTAAACTTAGGATCCTCGTATTGCGAATTATCGTTGTCATACATGTACGCAGCATTCATGCTCCTTTTGTGAAGGTCAGCTGTCATGCTGTTTAATTATTGCTTTTGTTCGTAGGCTTCTCGTTGGATTATAAAGATGATGCTGTAGAAGGTTTGATGAGTCTAAAACAGCAGCTGGACCACCCGGATCATTCAGTTCTTTACAAGACCTGCTCAGACCTCACTAAGGTACTTTTAAGACTCTGGCTTAAACTCAAAATACACGATGTTCTTACTTAACAGTTACTTGTTCACTGTTGTGGTTCTCACCGTCAAGCCTCTTTCCCCTCAGGGTGTATCTGCATTTATATATAATAGGATCATAAAACCAGAGTAAAGTTCATAGTGGTGGTGACAACATCTAGTCCAGTGCATTGGTGTGTAACAGCATCTTTCCTGTGTGTGTCAGGTGATGACTAAACGTCTGCATCAGCAGCAGCTGACGACGTTGGTGTTCATGCTGTTTGAAGGGCTGGTGGACAGTCAGACCAACTGCTGCAGAGCTTCATCGGTCATCTTAAATACTCTGTTGAAGAACAGAGGAGCAGGACTGCAGGATCTGGTAACACACACACACACACACACACACACACACACACACACACACACTCAACTCTCTCTCGCTCTCTCTCTCGCTCTCACTCTCTCTCACTCACTCACTCACTCACTCACTCACTCACTCACTCACTCACTCACACACACACACACACACACACACACACACACACACACACACACACACACACACACACACACACACAGTCTTACAGACTCTCACTCTCTCTCTCCCTCTCTCTCTCTCACTCTCACACACACACACACACACACACACACACACACACACACACACACACACACTCACACACACACAATTTGCACCATCACTGGTTCAGAGCTGCAGAGGTTAGAGATGACTGATGTGTGCTCTGGTGTTGCAGGTCCCAGAGGTGCTGGAGGTTTTGCACGTGCGTCTGCAAAACATCACAGATGAGCAGGTAAAATACAATTTATGAAATATTAGCTGTACAAAAATTTAAAATATCAACATAAATGTTTTGCTTGCCGAGCTCAAAGGTTTGATTCACTGAGAAACCGTGTAATAGGGCCGGTCGCTCCCGAGTTTCATATGCATCCCCCGTTCTTTGCACTAGCTGCAGAAAGGAAATGATCAGGTCAGAAAAAAATATTCATGGCCCCGCCCACTTTGGCTTGCGACTTTTGGTTTAGTGTCTACGAGAGAGCAGAGCACGTCTTGGCTAGTAGAAGCTAACCGTTAACATTAGCAACTCCATAATATGGCAGAACTCCTTCAGGTTTGTTTTATTTGCATCAAGAAAAAAGAACAAAAAGAGCTCTAGAGTCACAGATCTGATAGCCAATCAGAGGCGAGGCATTTGCAAATACTGAAGATTAATGAGCAAGACTCTGAAGACATTAATTTATACCAGACCACAGCAGATTTATTGAAATAAAGAGGCTTTTAAGGTGGTCACATCACAAACGCCCTTTAGTTTTTGTGAACAATGTTTTTGTTTGATTTCTTCAACATTTGTTCCCTTTTTAATTATTATAATGAAATAACTCATGGATCCTTATAGGTGAGAGTAGCAGTGGCACAGACTGTACTGATCCTGGCTTCTCAGCATCTGCAGACGGTTATCAACACACTCGTGAACCAGCCACTTCCTTATGACAGGTATTAAACGTCCAATCACAAAACCACTTTAGTCTTGTTCCTTTCTGTCTCTGTTGCTGCTGCTTGTATGTCTTATGCTAACAACCTATTGTCTCTGTGAAGCTGGACCAGTGAAATGTGGATGGCTTTGGGAGCTGATCCCATCATAGCCAATCAGATCATAGAGATGGTGATGGAGAAACTCGCCATCACGGCACCATATGTGGACAAGAAGGAGTCGATGATGAGGGGAGGAACAACAAAGGTTGCCACCAGTCAGCCGCTGGCTGTAAGTTACACCGATGAGTGATGTTCACGGTCATCACCTTTGTAACCCTCTGAGTGGTAAAGGCAGAGGGAACTTTGCTAACAGGCTGAGGGGACACGCAAATGAAGGTTTTCTATAGACAAAGTTTACTGAGAAACTTGAGTTTTACTTGTCATTTTTTAGTAGAATGGATCACTGAGTGTTTCATGCAGGCTGAACATGAAAAAAGTCTCCTACACCTATCTCCTGCTTAAGCTTCTGATAGAAAACAGGCGGTGAACTCTAGGATTAGAACATCCTGACAGATCTACGTCACACTGTCACTAACGTTCATGGACTCACGACGGGGAAGCTGTTGTTGGTTTAGTGTACAGGAAACATCTCGGCTAGTAGAAGCTAACCGTTAGCATTAGCAACTCCACCACACAGCAGAACTCCTCCAGGCTTGTGGTATTGGTGGAGATAAAACATTAACGTCACAGAACAGAGTCGGGGGTAGAGTCTTGTTGCTGTTAGCCAATCAGAGGAGAGATGTCCAAATATCAGGAAGTAAGACTCCATCCTCCCGTCTTCAGCCCAACTGATCTGGCTCACTTCTACTTCCTGAAACAGGAGCGCCAGAGCTTTTTTCCCCACAGAGATCGATTTAGCGCCTCAGCTATCCCGCTGCTACAAACATAACAAGGTGGACTGGTGCCGATAGGAAAAAATGTTTGTTCATGTTTTCAGGTCAGACACCAGTGTGTTAGTCTCCACAGACGTCATTTATCCACCTTGTTCCTAGCGTCTGAGCCCGACTTGTGCCCTGATTTTATTTTATTTTTTTTTTACATGGAGACCATTGATGCATGCAACAGAGGGTTGTAGACAATAATTTGCCATTTCAGTGCATCTTAGTTAAAATGATAATATTCGGCCTAAAACTGTCAGTGTTGCGCCCTCTTCAGGTAAAACCTCTGCACTACTTTTGAATTAAATCTGCCATCACCATTGGCTAAGAGGTGTACTATGAGGTTAACTGGTACCATATGATGTCACTGTGAGCCAGTGTGTGTATTTGTTAGCGGCTCCGCCCTCTCGGGCTGCGTGACAACGCCTTCTTGTCGCACATTTTTCAAACCAGAAATGGGAGTTGAGTTAGACTCTAGTAGGGGATGACTTTCTCTATCTCGGTTACGTCTGACGGCGTGGCAAGAGCTCCGATAGTAATGAGGTTGGTGGTGTTTTGTTGAAAGAGGTGGGACACCGTCTTATTTACTTAAAAGCCGACGTAGCGCTGAGTCAGAGCCTTAAATCCCTCGTCACCACGCCTGGGTTTTAGCTTCTACATCAGGTGAAATACAAACAGCAGGTTGTTCATGGAAGGTAGCTTTTATCCGATTTTATATCTGCATTTATACTGAAAGTAGTTTATTTTATTACTGCTTTAGATAATCAGGTGTTGTGTAGAAGGTTGTATCACAAGATTCATGATGTCATTGTGTAGGAATACAAGGATCGGGAAAATATGCTTGTTTGTATAAAAGTGCAGCATGGGATGTTTTTCTGGAGCATTTTTCACCATGCTACTTAAAATTCTCCACAAACTGATGGCAAAAAATCAAATCAATGCTTTGTCCAAAAGATGAATAATTTCAATCATCTCTGAAGCATACAGCCATGGTAAAATCTCATCCAGTCTTAACGATTGGACCATAACCCTTCCATCAGACTGCTCCTCTGAACATCTCTCACCACGCTACGCATAACTCCCTCTGTGCACGAGTCGCACACTCGTGTCTCGGAGCAGCCAAACTGGAAGCCAGCTGAGCTGCCTAGCGCCACAGGTGGATTGTCCCGTTCTGCTTTCAAATCTGATTTAAGGAGTTGCTTAACATGTTCTGTTTAGAGTCTGGTTCTGTTCTTGTAGGGAAACATTTGGGTGGCGGACCTGTTGTCTTGGAACGCAGCCTGTAGGGCTGGCAGAGCTGTGTGTGTATTGTAACAAGGGGAGGAGGTTCGGTTCGGGGTGGGCTCTGGGTCCAGCCGGTCCTGTTTCTTCAGACAGGCACACACACGTGTGCTGCACTATTTTCTGTGAGCATCAGATCTGATGACTCTAGCTTGAGAAAAGTGGGTCTCACCTTTTTGAATCCTTTGGTTTGATGTAGTTACGGCAGTAAAACATCACACACAGCACCTTTAATAGATGTTGCTTCCTGCAGACGCTGATGAAACGTTTGGTTGGTGTCCTGAGATAGTGTGACTGAGGAGTTTTCTGTTTTCAGATGACATGTGGCCTAAAAGAGCTGTTATTAAACGGTCAGACTCAGGAGCCGGCGGTCGGTGTGTTTCCTCAGCTCTTTTCCTGCCTCACCGTCAGACTGGGAGCGAGTGTGGGAGTCGCTGCACCAAAGGACAACACCCACAAACACACCACCTCCATCCACGTAGCAGGGTACATGTCTGCTGTAATGCTGCAGCCATTCGTGACTTCTGTCATGTAATCTGGTTATTTTGGTTCTAGGGTCGCAGCTGATGCGCTCAGAATCCTGTTAGCCCGAGCTCAGTTAGATGAAGTCATGAAGCGCCTGGAGGAAGAAAACGCCTGGGATGTGATGAAAGAGCAGAGCACACACGTTCAGGGTGTGACCCTGTTGGCAAGGTAAACACACACACACACACACACACACACTCTATTCCCCTCTGTGTGTCCTGTTGATGTTGGCTCAGCCTTTAATTCACTTCTTTTAGTTGAATTAATAGTTTTTCTGTTTTTTTATTCCTCTGTTTCATTGAAGCCTGTTTATGAACTCTTTAATGAAGACTTTGTACACTGTTTGGTTTTTAATGGGATAGCCCTGGTCTTCCTGAGAGACATACACACTCTTGAGTGCGTGTGCACGAGTCATTTTAATTTTGTGACGGTGTTTCTAATCTCAGGTTTTCCTTATTTAATCATGAAAGAGCTTTAGAAACGACACCCTGGGTTTGCTCATGTTCTCTCCAGAGCGATGGCGAAGCATGCCGGTCCCAGGTTGCCAGCCATCGTCGAGTGTCTTTGTCCATCTTTGAACAACATCTACGAATGTCAGAGAATTACCGTCACGGCTTTCTTCTCAGAGGTGAGTTTAAAACAGCCGTTGCTGTTTATCTTCCGGAGTCTGAAGTTTAGTTTTGAAGAACAATGATGATTTGTGATCCCAGCTGTTGAACCATCACGTTGTGACTGAGCTGATGTTGATAGACGTGTTGATGAACAACATGATGGAGAGGATCTCGGATCCGTGCTCCACAGTTCGCATGTTGGCCGTGCGTGGACTGGGCAACATAGCAGATGGCTCTCCTGAGAAGGTACACACTCTTAAACGATAACACACACTTCTTTATTCAGTCGCTGTCGGCTCATTTCAAACTTTTTACCGCAAGGTGAATAAATATGCCAAAGAGCTGCTGGCAGCCATGAGCTCAGGGATGGAGGAAAAAGATGATCCAGGTGAGTTGAGAGGGCAGGTAACGCTTTAGTCCATCAGGTAAAATGTTGGTGTCTTCTACAGGAAAACTCATAACTCTAGAAGCCATGTCTGGTCTGTCCAAAGTTCTCCTGCATTTGGACAAGAAGAACGTCCACTTACTGGTAGTCTACATATTCATGAAGATCAAACCGTTCTTGGAAAGCGTAGGTTTTTACCTTTTATGGCGTACGAGTAAAGTGATCTTCTCTCCTCTTTGGTCCCAAACACATCCAGACATGTAACTCTTAGCTGTTTCCAGGACAACGATGAGATCCGATGTGCTTCCATCCTTCTGATGGGGAACTTGTCCAAGTTTGGCTCAGGAGAGCAGGTGTTCAAGGACCAGATTCACAATGTTCTGGTCAGCTTACTGTTGCACCTAGTGGACCCAAACCTACAGGTGGTGAAGGTACAGGAGGACACACAAGATGGACGTGTGTGGTTGAGCCTCAGCAGTAGGGGCTGCCATTGAGCTTGTTTCATTCTTGGGCTTTTTGTTGTTGGACCTCACAGGCATGCAAGTTTGCAATGCGAGTGTTCGCTCCTGTGGTGGGGTCAGAGCACATCACAGCCATGTTTCAGAACCACCTGCATGACGACAAGAGCCTGCACTACGGAGAGTTCATCAATGATCTCACCAAGTACCTGGTGAGGAAACCAAACAGATCTTTAGTGTCGTCGACCATCAGGACACAACGTGGTGCCTGTGATTCTCACCGAGCATTTTGTTGGTTGTAGATCCAGGATTTTCCCTGCATGCTGAACTTCTACCACATCTCAGTCGTCCAGTTCTTCAAGAGCAACTGGCCTGAGATCAGAGCAGCTGCTGCCATGTTCATAGGTACCTCAGCACCCTACAGCAACCCCGTAACACTAACAGGCCCGCCCTGGAGACCCAAAGTCTCAAACACTAAACAGTTATCCTCTCAACAACCACGATGATCATTTAGATACAATTCAGTTTTGACTTCAGAAATGCAGAACATCATGTAGGACGGAGTAAAAGAGCTAATGGTGTGTCTGTCATCAGGGTTCCTGCTGGGAAATCTTCAACAGGAGCACCGCTGTCACATCAACACGGGCACCATCACTAAAGGTGATGCTCCTCCCATTTCTGCCTCAGTTAAGCTGCTCCGTGTTGTTTGGTTGTATTTATTTACGCGTTTCTTCACAGGTTTAGTGATGTTGCTCCAAGATCCAGATCCTTTGGTGAGAGTGAAGGCTGCTGAGGCAATGGGACACTTCCAGTGACACCACCAGACCGTAGCGCTCTGTTACTATTTAAATGTAGAGTTCGTACATGTTTCAGTTCACCGTGACGATTTGTGTTAAAATACATGCAATTTAAAAACATCCAAGAAAACCAAAAAGGACCAAGACAAGAGAAGAAACCAAACTTTATTTATAACAAATGTTTCTGCGATGAGCGGATAGTAGCTAGGTACACGAGTCGTTATTACAGGTAGATGTTAGCGACGTGTGTGTGTGTGTGTGTGTGCGTGCGCGCGTGTGTGTACGTACATGTCATAACAGTAAATAATAGTCGCAGCAGATCTGGGACGAGTCTGAAGGCTCGTAGCTCAGAGCTTGTTTCATGCTAACCTCCAGCCATAACTAAACTCATTTTACTTTAGTACCAGCAGGTTTTACTCTGACAGACGTGACGCTGCTGCTAATAAGCTAACCGACTTGTTGAGAACAACAAAAGTGCAGACTTGAGTGGTCTTCTCCTGTTTAGATAGCTGGGTTTCTGTGGAAAGAGCGTTGACAGTTACTCCGGATTCTTCATTCGTGGTTTGGATGTGTTGATTTTGATCAGACGGAGGTGCTAACGGCTAGTCATAGCTGCCACCGTTAGCTACCGATAGCCAGCTGCTGCTTACATTGACAAACATAAACCACTAAAATATCTATTTATTTATAGGAGTTGTTTTAAGATGGCAGAATTCCTTGGACTAGCTGTTAGCTCATCAATCCAGTTAGAAGTCATCTCTTTTTCACCAAACTGAGGCCATTTAATAAAAAGTAACTACTTTAAGGATATGAACGGTTTTAAACACGACTACGACCCCGGTGTTGTGACGTAGAGCACCGCGGGTTTCACCGAGCGTCCAGCCAGGGCTAAAGGCGCCGTCCCCGACGACAGCGGCGCTGTGGATGTTTCCATGCTGATGGTGTGTGTGTGTGTGTGTGTGTGTGTGTGTGTGTGTGTGTGTGTGTGTGTGTGTGTGTGTGTGGTTTTAGGGGACTGCTTCACAGGTGCTTGTGATGGTAAACGTGAGTGTTTCTCTGTCATTGATGCCTCTGAACACGTCCTGAACGGATTAGTTTTTGTTGAGTTTGGTTAGCGATGTGTTTCAATGAACGGGTGAAAAGCTGATCCTTCTGTTGCACTTTTCAACCTGATCTGATCTGAGCTGAGTAGTTCCAGATAAACGGTTTCCGTAGCAGCCGGGAGCTCCCAACTGATCGCCATTCGGTCCCTCCTGGATTTGATCCCTTTCTCAACGGGAATCTCAGGAATGATCCAAGGAAATGTTTTCAGACTTGGCTCAAATGTCGACTTGCACAAGAGATGACATTTTAAACATGAAGGTAAACTGGTCTCAGTCCGTTTTGAATAAGACCGCAGGGCTGTGCTCAGATCAGTTCTCATGTCTGAAATGCTCCTCCAGCAGGGACTCGTGTCCTCGAGTCGTTTTAACACTAAGGCTTTATTTAGGGTCATCACAGTTTATTTAAAGTTGTACATTTTCCATGTCCGCCTTTTTTACGTACTGAATGGTGTGTGTTGGGTTGTGCTGAAGAAAGTGGACACAATGATTTAAATAAAGAATTCAACACAGCTAGAAAAGTGCAGCGCGTCTTTTTTGGGTGGTGAGAGATTTACAAATGATTGTTTGATTTGTTTCTATAATTTCATAAAATATGTTTTAGAGAATAAAATCCTGGTTTTCGGTGTTTCCTTGCTTCTGTCTTTAATCCTTTCATTTGCTTTGAGGAACGTTTCCCTAGAAATCCTGTAATAAAGGAATTTCCTCATATTTCCCTGCAGACCGGTTCCGTTAAACCATCTAATCTTTAACTGCGTCTGCACTCCTGTGACATTAGAAGTCCTTCCACCTTAGTGTGAGAGTAATACCTACCAGGTAGTTTTCATTGTGGGGATTTAGTAATAAATAAAACTGAACGTTTATCTTCTCAGTTGGACATTTTTATCCCGTTAGGATTCATTTGATGATTTTATTCCAGAGAAATGCTCCTTCCTGTCTTACATTTCCGGTTTGGAGTGTTCACTTTGGCCGTGCTCAGTGGGCGGGTTTAGGAAGTTGGTGATGTCATCAGCTCGTCACTTCAAACTGGGTAAAGTTGTATTTTCACTTATTGAACTTACTCTGGTGAATGAAACCATTTTTATGGAAACCCAGATGGTCGCTGGATAGAAACTTCTTGGTTTGACTTCAGTCTGAAATTCAAACAATGGTTGTATTATTTAGTCACGCAGAGTTTCAACAAATGAAACCATTTCTAAGCCAAACGTGTAAAAAAGAAAACCCCTAAAGAGTTTTGTTCTGTTCCTGAAAAGTGTCCACACACACGTTTACACCATAGACTGTACATATACTGGACAATTCGATTCCATAGGCTTCAATAACGCGTTATCTGTCCATAATGGGAGGTGTCCACCACCGCCATTTTGACCGTGTCACAGGTTCCGTCCAGCCCAGACAATTCCATAAAAGGGAAGAGAGGAGGCGCTGAGGGTGTGGCTGTAAGGCTGGGCTCGAGTGACGACACCCAGGCGAACTAGCTACGAGCTAACCTGAAGCTAACCCTGGCTAACCCAAAGCTAAAGCGGAGGTGGGAGCCGAGCTAACGGATGTAGCCACCTAGCTTCAACCCAACCGGAGCTAACTGGAACACCCATCGACCTGAACCTCACACGGAGTTTAGGTGGAGGTTTTCTGCGCCTGTTCGTGAGAAGTACCTGTATTAAAAAAGTTTTAAATCGGTAAGTTTATAATTTATTTCCGTAATGAATACATTTTGCTTTTAGCAAGTTTTCAGTACAGTTTTTTTCGGCGCTATCACTCCTGAGTCGCACCAGCCATTAAATGTATCATGAAGAAGAGAAAATATATTTAAGTCGTATTTTGGGGGGACATTTTATTATCTTTCTTACAAAATCCGAGACCAAGCGTTTCACATTGCAACACAAGCACCGGTAACCATAACAGAATGAACAGCCAGCAGAGGAGAGGATGGCGGTGTTTCAAACCCTCCCGGCCGGCGTGTAGAGCTCATTCCTGGGCTGGAGCCGGCCCTCAGCACCCCGCCACAGGCTCTAACAGATGCTGGCGGTGTTTCATATATTTCCAAAACGTAATACTTGTTTGTATCTTGTACAGCCAGCTAGCCTTTATTCTGGACTCAGTACAATTTACCAAAAGTAAAGAGACATTATACAGATGAAGTAAGCACAAGATAACTTACTGGAAGACACAGAGTTATCATCAGAACCAGAACAAGAGCCTGATAACAGTCATGTGAAAATAACAGTTAAAAAGTATGTATGTATAATAGAAATAAAAATATATTAGAATTAGTGTAACTCACTGTGATCCAAACAATAAATCAGCCATAGCTGATTAGTAAATATGACATGAGGTTTGGGAGTTTTTAAGTTTCATTCTTTTATTAAATTTTTTTTCCTCCATAGCCATTTGGATCATTGGGGACAGCTGAGTGAGGCGTGGTGCCCAGAGAGCTGCAGAGACAACCTTGGCCTCCCTGACGTCTGTGTCTCCTGGTTCGGTTGGGGCGGACCATCGACATACATACATGTGCCGACACTGTGCCCTGTTTTATAAAATGTAGTGTTAAAAATAAATGTTTTTGCTCAATTACTGGAATTTCTTTGGTTAAGACAAAAGTGAGGAATAATCATTTACAAGTTATTTGTACAACAGGCCCATTTTAAATCCCAACAGTTTCTTAGCAGACAATAGAAATGTGTTCTTTACTAACTTTACTTGGTTTGAAAATCTTACTAAAATAAACTTGAGTGCCGTATTGCAAAACCCAATCATACTTGTTATGTAAACATTAGCTTTGAAGATATTTTTTACAGATATATATTTGTGTGCAACAAAAACCAAACTTAAATAATTTGTCATTCTTTATTGAAAAACAACAAAATACAGGTATACAGAAGTGTGGGAAAATGATAATGTGAAAGTATTGCACTATAAATGAATTGAGATGAGATGAAGGTGGACGCCAGCGGGCTGGACGCCGGACGAGGAAACCTGGAGACGGATCGCTCAGACAGGAAGGGAAGAGCTTCCTCTTACCTTGATGGAATTAAAGTTAGCCGTCGTCTGAACGCCCAACCGTACGGTCTGAGGTCAAAGGTCACAGGAAACACACACCAGTCAGCAGTCATACAGATGCATAAAGATAACTGTAGCCATGGCAACCAGCTGACATGTCCCCACTTTCACCAGCACCTGGTGCCTGCCGGGTCACCTGAATTCCTGTGTGATGTCAGCACGGTCGGCCGTGACTGCTGCCATCAGAGGTGACCTCTGATCAGCTGAATGAACTCACCTTCCAGGGTGACGCCGTGTTAAGAGTCGGCTTCGTCCTGTAAACAAACAAACAAACAAACAAATGAGTGGTAACATAAACACCACGTCTGGTTCTGGTTGAGGCGGAGGACAACATGCACCTTTCCAGGAGCAGAACCCAGATGTTCTTGTTGCTACAAACAGAGACGAGCAGAGTTAACAAACCAGGAAGTGAGAGGGACCAGCTGCTGCAGACAGGTGAGGCTCACCTGAGCCTGAACCATAGGAGCCTCCTCAGCCATCAGACCTTCTGACTCCAGTTCAGATGCCACCTTGTTGATGTCCCTCAGGCGGGACTCGTTGGCCTTCAGGTCCTGCAGGACAAAAGCACCTGCTGATTATCTTGTTGCTGTCGGGTTAACAGGTCTGGTGTTAGAACGTGGTGGATAAGAATGTTCTGACGGGCCGAGGGCTCTGAACTCACCCTGCAGGACTGGGCCTGCTCCTTCAGGGCCTGGTTGCTGCTGCCATAAGCCGACAGGTCCGACATCAGGGCCTCGTGCTTCTTCAGGAGAGCCTGTGGAGCAGAACATCAGAACCTTCAGCTCGTCTGACACAAGTGGAGCTTTCTCGCAGCGATGGTCCAATCGGATCCGCCACTGTAAAACAAACCCTGCTCAGTTCACCGCAGACGCAGCTCTGCGGGTGTTTAGTGGAAAAGCGTGAGCCTTCTGCCGGCTGCCACGTGTCATGGCTGCTCTGCAGCGGGAACACACATCACAGCTTGTAAACCGTTTGAAATAAGAGCGCCGGGAACACGTTTGTCATCACTTCCTGTGCGAGGCCAGCACTTCTACCCCTAACCCATGAGACGCTCAAACGAGCAACGATGTCTGGTAGACAACCGAAGGAAATGACAAATACAGAAACACTAATTATGAAGGACTGGAAAGAGAGCAAAGAAAAGCGATTGGAGTTTCTCAGGAAGGGACTTCCATACCTCGGCCAAGTCCTCGTCTTTCCCTTAGTCTGGACTTCCAACGATGGGCTCCTTCTCCCTCATCCAGGACTCGGCCTCATTAGCATCCGCAAAGTACTGCTGGGCCTGCAGAGAGTCCTCCAGGTCCTGCCTCCTCTGGGACGCCTTGGCCTTTAGCGTGTCCCAACGTCCATGAAGCTCTGACAGCTTAGTCTTCACCTCCTCACCAGCGAAGTGACCTGGACCCAAAAAAAGTGAGCCAGAACCTGCAGACACCTCAGAAACATGTCAGGACCAGACCTGCTCTACCTTCCTCCACCATGGTCTCTCCTTTCTGGGTGACAGCCTTGATGCGAGGTTCATGACCTGTGATCTCAGCCTGCAGAGCCTGGTGCTTCTTCAACAGGTTCTGGACACCAATCAGGTCCTTCCCTGAGGACACATGTTAGAGTTCAGCATTATGCAGTAGACAGACCAGTTTAACCCAGGGGTTTCTTTCTTCTACAATCTGCTCTTTAACTGTATTATTTCCTGCTATTTCAGCTGTTAACTTTATTTTTTCTCCAAGTGTTTTTCTCCCCAGAAGAAGCTACAACGATGTTCTGCTGAGCTGTGGTGGCCTCATGGAGGGGGCCATCGGCTAGCACACTGCTGCTAACCTCTTAAACATTCTCCCTCTCCTGATAGTAACATTTTACTTTCTTTGATGTTGGATGTGCTAATACTAGTTTACCCGTTTAATTATAGATTCACTAGGATAAATACAATAAAGTTTATCTCTTGCCAAATAGAATATTTACTGTGGCGAGCCCGTGAAGAGGTGTAGGAGAATGCGACAAATTTGTCTGTTAAAAAGTCTGTTATGTACAAAAAACACAATATCATCACACTATTTTGGACCGATACATGACGGTCAGGTCCAGCTTGGGGAGAAAATATGACACGTCTTTCAGGATGGACTTCATCTTTGGTAGCTGGCGAAGCCGGGAAAAGCAGGATCTAACCACCTGGCTAATGTGGGAGTCCATCCGCATCTCTGGGTCCAAAACCACCCCCAGGTTAGTGATGGTTGGCTTCACTAAGCTGCAAAAACAGGGTTGCAGGACAGGACTAACTGCAGTGGGAAAGGGAGGAACAAATATTCCAGTTATAAATATTAAATATTTGAACAAATAAATATTTGTTAAAAGGAAGAAACTGATGATGACTTTAAGATTAGAGGAATGTTCTAGAACGGGTCTGGAACCAACGATGGCCCTTTGTATCAAATTTGGATTAAAAAAATAGCTCATGATTTTATTTATGGATGGAATAAAAATACAGGTTGTAAGCATCTTCTCAGTATCTTCATGTTGCACGACTTTCCACAGCAGAAGGACACAAAAACTGCCAGAATTATGATTAGAAAGATTTACGTTTTAATCTCAGAATCCCAACTTTTCCCAGAATCTTCACATTATTCTATGAATTCAGAGAAAATATACATTTTTCAGAGGTCTCGCTCCCCTGTTGTGGATATTTCTCAAAATTCAACCATTTTTTCTTTTTAAAAGCTTTAGTAAGAGTTTGGACTCTAAACAAGTTTTACTTTGCAGACTGCTTGTCTAAACCTTCATCAGATCTGCTCATAATAAAACATTTGGGTTATATTTAATGCCCAGGAAGATGCTCTTCCTGGGCATTAAGTTATCAAAAACAGATAAAAGTATTTTTTACCATAATTTTAACTGCTATCAGCTGATAAAAATAATAAAAAACAGCCTGATCATTAAAGGGGTGTAAGTGAAACCGCGCGGATCACACAAACCATCATGCTGTCTATATGACTTTGAAAATATATAGTTTAATTACAGTTTGATTTATTTGACATCTGTATAATGTTTATTATTTTGTTTTTTCCCCCTAAATGCCTAACGTTTTAGTTTTACATGAATATTAGTCATTCATCACAATACATAAAGTTACACATTTTAAATTTTAATAGGGGAAGACTGCAGGAGGGAGCGGTAAAATACAGAAATCCCCAGCAAAAACAAGAAACTTTACGAGTCTGATGAAACCCGCTGGAGTTCCTTCAGCAGGCCTGGTGGCAGCTACAACGGCCCAGTGGCTGTGCTTGGTCAATGTTATCGAGCTCAGTCCGGCTCGGCCGTGAACGAGCCGAGGCGACATCCTGCTCTGCTTAAGAAGAGGTGTTATTTTCCGCTTCAGAAGAAGCGTCCGTGTTTTACGCTTTCTCAGAGACATGTCACGTTGCTAAGTTGTCAATAGTGCAGCATAGCCTGCTGGAGGTTTTAAGGGTTCAGATGAAAACACCCTACCACTCAGGCTGCTTACACATCGATATTAAGTTGTTGCTGTTGCGCTCACGCCGTAATACAGTATTAGATGCGGTTAAAGTCAGACATGAAAAACTCCACGAGCGGTCAGACCGCGCAGCAGCTAGGCGCAGCAAGTAGGCACCGGATCGGTCAGGCTGCCCGGCCTGACCGCTGGGGATTACCGGATGGAAGAATGGACACAGAAGTCTCCCTCTTAGCGCTCCGTCATATTTCAACCCATTTTTATCTTAAATGCACTGGGTTTTACCATATTACCCATCTAAATATGCCCTATTAATTATTTTACCGTATTTTACATTTAAATTTCATGGTTAAACAGTACATGCTACATGTTAAACTGATAGTTAGCTAGCTACTTCGGTAAACTCAGCTAGTTTAAAGGTGGCAGTGACATAAAATACGAATATAGATTTTAACTTACCGAAAAAAATGAAGTGGAGACTCCTTGGACGCTCTATTAGTGCAATTAATACCACTGCAAGTCATTTTGTCCAACAATTGCACCAATAATATCCAAAGAAGAATACACAAACACAGAGACTCAAAATGCCGGAGCAGTTTCCAAGCCAGACCGAGGCTGTACTGAGGCCTTTCCACGGAGCTAGCTCTGTGGTCACGTGGGTCTGAGGCGGCGGTCACGTGTGTCGGATGCTCATTAATTATACAGAATTTTAGGCTTTCAATACACTTAAACAGAAGAGTGAGAAAAAAATTCACCCCCCTCAGAGTTGTCATGAGTATAAACTAGATAATTTAGACAAAAAACATGTTTTGGCACCAGGCTGTAAACATGTTTATTTCTGCTGTGAAATCGGCATTTTTAACATGGGAGTCAATGAGGATTTGCTCGCTTCTGGCACCAGCCCCCAGCGGATGAGGGTGGAACTGCAATTTTTCTTACTTCCGGGATGGGACCATTTTCTGAGCGGCATTGTGGGGGCTTGGTTTACACCAAAGGTCTGAAGCTGAAACCGACTTGGAGCGTTTCCGCTGGTTCATTTTTACCAAGTCTCAGGGGCGGCGTTAGGCCCGGCTACTTGGGCTGAAGCCCCGGATCTTCTTCAGTCCTAAATCTGCCCCTGCGCAAGTCTTCAGACTTCCTGAAGAGGAAAATATCTCCGTTAACTCTCCGATGCTGTCGTAGAAACGACGGTAAAACCGGTGGAGAGCAGTCCTCTGTTACTGGAAAATCCTAATAAACACACATTTAATGTGCAAATAAAAATAATCCTTGTGGGATTATTAGGATCTAATAAAATGCCACAAATAGACACAAGGAAGTAGTTTAACGTAAATCTGAATCAACCTTCGTCTCTTTAATCTTTTTGTCTCAAAATGAGTTTTCATCCATCGCCGTTAAACGTCTTTTACTCCCACGAGCTGACCTAATCTGTCTCTTCTTCTTCAGCCTTGTTTTTTAGTGTGTTTAATCTGGACTTGTTGAAATAAAAACCACAGGAGGATTTAGGACTTTATGGAGTTTCTCTCTTTAATAAAATGATGAATGTTTTCTGTGGACAGGTGGGAGAGCAGAGGGAGATGGAGGAAACACGACTGGATGTTTCCCTCCATGTCCTGTAACGTTTGTGATCTATTGTGCGAAAGTGCGTTAAAGTGGAGCTTTTGTATTCACAGACCGAAGACCTTTCATCGGCAGTTTGTTGTTGCCCTGGTTGTGAGCGCAGTGCTGATCTTCTGTTATGAGGTGTGTGGGTGTCGATGGGGTGACTGAGAGCGAGCGGGCCTCTATGGGGAGTATTCGTACTCCTCTGCGCTGCGTCGTCCAAAGTCCATCCAGCCGAGGTAATCTCGGTCCTTTATCCTGTGGTTTGGGGCGACGGCTCTGCTGCTGAGGGAGGATCTGCTCTGGAAGGAAGAGCCTGGAAGAGACCGAACATCATTCTCAACCTAATCGCTCATAAACCTAATGTACCTCCATACCTCAGAACTCTAGATGACTCATGTACGCGACGTACCTGCATGACTCATTTACCTGCTCAAAGACCTCATGTACCTCCATACACAGTATACCCTTCATCTACCTGTCTACCTCGTGTGCCTCAATTCCTCACATTTCTCTGCACGTCTAACACCTCCACATCTCTCCATACCTCGTATATCTTGCAAATCAGACACTTGAGCTAACTTATTCTGACTTCTGCAGGTTCTATTCCTGTCCCTCTATGGTCTTCGGGTCCAGTGAGCTCAGCACGTCTCCCAGTCACACAGATCCACGGTGACGGAGGGGCAGAAAGGGTTCGGGATGAGGGGAAATGACGGAGGAGGGGGAGGCATGGCAGCAGAAGGGAGGCGGGACACGCCAGATGGTGGGACGGGGACGCAGCGGGAATGACAGCAGAGGGATGGATGTCAGGGGGAAGGCAAAATAAACAGAAATAGGGACATTTGATCCAGTCAGAGCACTCACCTTTTCTGGAAAGGAGTCTGGCCAGGAGCTGGCTGAGGCTGTTGGGAGCATATTCCAGGGGCTGGTTGTAATGGGAGAACTGGTCTGAGGGGGGTGCTGGAGCCGAGCGGGCCTGGCGTGTGTGGTTGTGCGAAGTGGCGGGTAGGCTTTGTGTGACCAGAGCTTTACTCTCCGCTCTCTGCAACAGAAAAGAAAGATGTGACAGTAAAAATAATCAAAAACCAAATATTAAATGTGAAAACACGCCTCTCTAAGTGTGAGTCTCACCATGGACGGTAAAGGCAGGCTCAGGGAGCCTCCGGACAAAGCAGCCAGGATGACACACACACAGATCCCTACATTCATGACTGACCACAGGAAGACAGGAGGGAGAGATAAAGTTACAGCAGATTCTTCATTCTTTTCATTAAGAGCAATAAAAGTATGTTTGATGAATCAAACACACACACACACACACAGAGACAGACAGGTGTAAGAAGGAAGCACAGTCGGCGGTGGACATTTCTCAAAGGAAGCACAGATTATTATAAAATCATTTCTCTGATCTGAATTAACGAAGGCCGATGACATTTTTAGATAAATAAACATGTTTCCTTCTTATTTAAAGTATTTATCTCATTCACATAAAGACACAGCAAACAGATGTTCCACACGTTTAACAGGATATTACAGGAAGCTAGTCAGCTTCATTAGGAATCTTCATTAGCTGTGAGGAAGTTTCTTCTTCTGAGAGAATTCTTCTGCAGGAAAACGTCCAATTAGATCAAAGCAGCAGCCGTTGCTCGGAGGCGATCCGTCTCCGGGTTTTATTACAGTTCAGGAACACATTCATCAACACTGAGCTCTTCCCCTGACTTAAAATCATTTTGTCGTTTGTTTTTGTCTTCTTTTAGGAAAGGCGTGAGATGAAAAACACTCAAATCACTCCACGTGATCGACTTTAAATTAGATGATATTATTATAGGCTCAGATCTTCTTCCTGTTAATCTTCACTGATTATTTCCCATATTTTTAAGCTTTGGAACGTGGCAGAACACTGGAGAAAGCGAGAATGAATGCTGATGTTTCACAGATTTCATCTCTGAAACACAAAAGTGTTTGACTAGTTTGAATGAAACCTGAGTGTTGGTGTAAACAGTCATTCTCCTGATGCTAATATAATTCCTGCTGTTGCCTCATTAATTATTCATTGAGTCGGTGATGATGGGATCCAGCATCTCAACTACAACTCACTCAGTGAACATTTAGTTTTTATTTAAGGAGACAAAGAAAAAAATAGATACACAGAATTTCATTAAAAGATGCAAATATTCAGACAAAGAAAAAAAGAATTTTTCTTTATTCATCGTCATTCAAATCTTAGAGAATTAGAATTTAGTTTTCCTTTTTCCTTTATCAGTAAAACCCAACTGATCATGTCATCATTTTTTAAATATCTGGTTCTTTATGCTTCCTCAATAATTTTCTCTCTTTGGTCAAAAATATTTAGTTTTTACATTATTTTACAAATAAAACTGGAAAACGAAGCTGTTTTGAATTATTCTCCTGAGACATTTGATCCTTTATGCTCACAAACTAAAAAAAAACCCTATTTAAAGAAAACGGTGTGGAAAACATCCGCTGAAATTGAAAATGAAGAGACAAAATATTATCAATTAACAATAATAATTCCCTTACCTGCAGTTGTTGGCATCAGTTAGAGGATGATCTGAAGATGCTGAGCTTGGCTCCAACGTTCAGGCTGCACCAGAGTGACAGTGGGAGGGGACGTTTTATACTGACGGAGGGGTAGTGGGAGGGGCCTGGAAATGTGGGAGGAGCCTGGTGCTAGCACAGAAACTGGCAGCACTGACGCCACTGAAGACGCAGACATGCACACATGCTGAAGATGCACAACTTACACACACACACACACACACACACACACACACACACACACACACACACACACACACACACACACACACACACACACACACACACACACACACACACACACACTTTGAGTTCCAGCTATGGCAGCTTTAATTGTTGTGCCCACACCTCACACACCCTTCAGAGTGAACTGCAGCATCACCACTGACGCAGCGCGGCGCGCAGCCGCTCAGACTGGAATGGATTTTGCTAATTAAAGCGAAGGTTATTGTTTAAACATGACAGGCCCTGCAGCTACAGGAGGAAGCCATTTTCATTCTGAAGCTTTGCTTTCATCAAACCAACAATTATCTCTCCTGGGATTCTGACTAAATGATGAGGAAGGGGCGTGAACATAAAATCTGAGACTTTTCATGAAACTTTCCTGTGTCCAGAGTTGGCAGGCAGGCTGTGAAACGGCCTATCGCCTCACAGATTTCCTCTGTTTCTGCTTCCTTTTGGTGAAACTTAAATGTTTCCAATCTGAAGCAAATTTTGATATCAGACACACCTGAGTCGGAAAACAATATATCCAACCAATCAGATGTCGTGTGGATAAGTCATCTACCATTAGATTTAAACTATCGGGAACTATCTTGGAACAACTGCAGTCAAGCATTCATGATACCAGGTTAGGAGTTGGACTCGTCACCATTGGGAAATTTTGTCCTATTCTTCTTTACAGGATTTTTGTTTCAGCCACAGTGGAAGGTTTTCCATAACCAATGTTATAATTAAGGTCAAAGGTCAGATGTTCTCCTTCAGGGGTTTTTGGTCCTGAAGCAGCAGAGGAGCCCCAGGCCATCACATGACCACCACCATGTCTGACGGATGCTGTGATGACGTTTGTCTAAAATGTAAAGTTAGTTTTCACCAGATGGAACGAGACTCACTCCTAAAGTTCCACTTCATCAGTCCACAGATTCTTTTATAACGTTTTCTGGGACGGTTGGGATGTTTACTGATTTTGTCAGCAGAGGGGTTTGTCTTGGATGCCATATATGCCTAATCTCTCTTTGGTTGTTGTTACAACCAGATATGGTGGAAAGGTGAAGGATGGTGGAACATAAAGAAAAGGCAAATGGGGGAGATTCCAAACAAACTGTTTTATTAAATAAGGTTCTTAAGTTAGGAAGAAGAGGCACTGGGTGATTGGGTCCTGGCTTGTATGCTGCCGGCAAGAGGGAGAGAGCATGGCCCTGGCTCAGGGGCCTCGGGTCGGGTGGACCATGATTCCTTCCTGAACTGGCAGGAACACTTCTGTTCTATCTGTTTCCCTCTGGGATTAATAAAGTATCTTTGCTTGATTTGATCTGGAACTGCTGGTGAAGCTGACCTCTATGTTGTGTAATTCCATGTAGAACCACCACTCTGCACCTGTGACAGCCTGCTGCATTCTGTACAGCATTTGTTTGGATCCTAGTGACCACGTGGAGGAGGAGCTAGAGCAGGACGAGAATGACCCACATCCACCACAACCCAACAATGAAGATGCTTCAAACTACAGAGACAGGATTTGTTCGGAGATGTTTGGTCGATTTAATTTCTGACTATGTAAAACGATTTCTTCGGTTTTAAAGTGTGAAGTAAACTCTGACGAAGTAAAATCCAAGCCGATCCCGTTCATTTTGTTTACATTTGTTGCCTGCCAACATGGCATCTACTCTCTGAGAGTCACGTGACGTCCATAGCTCTATAGAGTGGAATAGAGCTCCAACCCCTACCGTGCCCCTGGGATACTTTTTAAAAATGCCAGAAGCTGTCGGAGCGGACTTCTTACCGGACCTGGCCGGGGAACGCCTTGGGATTCCCCCAGAGGAGCTGGTCCAAGTGGCTGGGGTGAGGGAAGTCTGGGCCTCTTGCCTTAGGCTACTGCCCTCGCAACCCGACTCCGGATAAGCGGATGAAAATGGATGGATGGATGGACAAATAACAGATTTACATGTAAGTAGTTTAAATAGAGTGTTGTGCTGTTTGAACGTATGAACTGAACGCCAAGAGAAATCACTAGTTTGATTTTTCTCCGTGAATGAAATAAATATGTCAGACAGGAGCGTCGCAGGATCTGTCTGAGATCTGTCTCGGTGAGACAGATATTAGCAATCCAAAGTGCTTAAAAATTAAATACATCTTAGCCGGTTAATTGCTCTGATCCTAAAACACGTAAACGGCAGCATGCAGAACTCACGAGGCAACGTTTTACGAGATGTTTACTTGTTGCTATGAGTAAAAAGCCACGCCAACATAAAGTTAGGAAGCCCACTAAGAATCGTAATAAAAGCATTTAAAATGTCAGCAAATGGATGAACTTTTTGGTCACACAGCGGTGGGAAGTGCACCACCTGGCACAACTGTTTCAACTCCCCTCTTTCTTAAAGAAGCCCATCCTTCAATAGCTGGCTCAGCCATCACCTGCTGAAACCGAAGAGCAACCTGGTCCCTCATCGGCCATACAGGATAGACAAGCTTCTGGCTCTAGGAGAAGCAAGACTGTTCATCTCCCAGCGTTTTTTCAGTCCCATGAGGCCCATGCTGAGCGCAGGACCACTGCTTTGGAGTCATTTATGAGGCCAGATTTGGCCAACTGGAGACGGCTGAAAGAAAAAGGAAGAAGGGGGTTTGAGAAACAAGTCATTGCATGCATGGGTCAAATCCTGAATCAGTTAAAAGAATTTGGAAAGCAGCAAGAAAAACGTATCAGTTTGTTAGAAAGACACTCAAAATAAAAATGTATATCTGAGCGTTAAAGGTATTTTTGTGTTTCTTATCATTAAAGGATTTAACATAAAAGCAGTGGCTGGCATGTCAAATTACTAACGGTAATGTAACTTTGCCTCTGGGGACCAATGATGCTCCGAGATCCCCTGATGGTTTTGCCTGGGTTCATATCACCCAGTTTCTATGAGCTGCCACTGGGAGGCACATCAGGAGTCTTGATGGTAGAGATGCACTTTGTTCAAAACTTAATGTACAGATTTAGGAGTTGGAGAGCAGACTGATTTCACTTAAAGTGCATCAAATCCCCGTGTGGCATACAGCACACTAGCTCACATAAATGTGTGGGAATGAAGAATAAAACCAAACATTGGATAAGGTGCTGGGGTATGGGTGGGCTAGCTTCAATCTGGGAACAAATCCTGCCTAATATGAGTAGTGGTAACCATCACAAAAGCCTACCTCCACTTGTCCTCTGGAAAGTCTGAAGCGGCCTTTAAAGTCAGAATGACGGTATAAAGGAATAACATTCTCAACAAAGTTTTTCACTTTTGGCACAGACCTGAAATAAATTATATGCACATTATTCTAATTTACATCTGAAGCAGTATCTTCCCTGCTGCTTCCATCTGCTCTCGTCTGTTTTCCAGGCGAGGCACTGCTCAGCTCGAACAAATAGTCCAGCTGCGGGCTTCTGCCTGCCAATATGGCGCCATTTCGATTTGAACTGTTGCATGCCGGGAGAAGTGACGTCAACTCCCGGAGCTCTATTCTATTCTATCATCTTCAGTATGAGGGGAGGACGTTCAGACCGCTTTCCATGGTGCTGACTGTAGGAAGTGGTGGTGCATCACTAGCCATGGTGCTGGAACCTGAGAGCAGGCTTCCAGGACGGACAACAGCTGTCAAGCCGTGAAGTCTGACCTGAACCTGAACAAGTGAAGCCTGCAGTGCTGATGTTGTTCTGGATTGACTGACTTTATTTTTACCTGGGTCCATTCTGCGATGGACTGGCAACCGTCCAAGGTGTAGCGTGCCTGTTTGCCCGATGAATGCTGGAGATAGGCACCAGCCCCCCATGACCCGTGAACAAGTGGGTATGGAACATGGATGGATGGATGGATGAGTGAGTGAAATTAGTTTGTTGATCTGAAATATTTAAGTATGACATGAATGAAAACAGATTTGAATGAATAAAGTAGTTTTTCACAGCAGTATATCTGCAGGACTATGAATGGGGTTTTACATGTTCAGCACCAATGGCTGCAGAGATTTCAACTCCGCAGATCCCATCACGGACATCTACAGGATCCCCCACCACCCCACCCCACCCCCCCCCCCCCCATTCCAAAATGTTCCTATCTCCTCAGAAATGGACCAAGGTCAACATTGGATAAGAGAAAGCTTCAGAGCAAACTTCCAGCCTCCTGCAGCAGATACATTTATCACACAGACAAAGTCACAGCATGAAGGTATTTTTGTCCTAGCAGGTTAAATAGAGTTCATGCATTTCAGAACCAGAACATCAAGGCGAAGCGGTCGTACCAGAACACTTGATGGTCTCCATCCTCCAGCGGTACCCTGTCGCCCCCCTGCAGCTCACTTAAGTCCAGATTTGCTTGTTTGTGGGAATCATTTTAAATTCTTCAGTTGTTCGGTCGGGACGCGTTTGGAAGTGTGTTTGGTAAAATCCTTTTCTCTCTTCAGCTTTTTGTAGTTTAGGAGCTGAACCTTTGAACCTCCCAGGAGAGATTATGACCCTCGGGCTGAATGAATAAAACATTAATGTGAAGGACAAACTGATTTAAGATGTGTGGTGCTGCATCTCTGGTCTCTTAGACAACAAACATCACTGAGTTTCAGGTTTTTTTTAACTTAACCCACGTCATGAACAGAAACGCAAGTCTGATGTCCTACTAGGATGTTTAAACACAGTTTTTTATTTATGATGTTTTAAATTTAAATCTGGTAAATACTGATAAACATGTGATCACTTTAACTAAAGCCTTAACTAGAATCTCTACAATCTTTACTAACAACTAACTTGTTGGAGGTCGGACTTCAACCTGGAGCACCATATTACTTCCACACCAGAAGCTCCTATCACAGATACTCCAGCAGCAAAACCTGCCACAGGTAGCTCCAGACCTCCAGCTAATACTCCATCCTCCCTCTGGATTTCAGATGTAAAGCTGCAGGAAGGTCTGAACCATGTGCTAAAGCCGACAAGTCACAGCTGCATCAGATAAAACGGTGCATCGTTATTATTACACGTACATGAGTTCTGAGACACTGGTGGATTCAGAGCTTCTTCTCCCTCCTGTATGAATGAAAGCGCGTGTCCATAAGAGGCTCGAGCCACCAACCCTTTCATTAACGAATCATGTTGGTCACCAATTATAGCTTCAGCAGTGATTAATGGACCGTGTTCACATTGACAACTGTAGCCTTCTGACAAAATAGACATGTTAATTAATATTACTGCAATTAATCTGCACATAATTAATGTCTTCTTTGATAATATTTTCAGCAGTAAGCAAACAAATCGACACATTATCACGATACCACGAGGACTCTGTCACTGAAATGTAAAATCCTATTGATGATGTTAATAATCTTATGCTATTTAAAACCTTATGACTAACGCCACTCATGTGGATTAAAATCCTCGTCCATAGATCAGCTGTAAATGAGAGGCTCCAGTCTGAACCTTTTTCAGCCTCAGCAGGAGCTGAGAGGTCTGTGAAGCTGAGTTGATGTGATTGTTTATAATCAGTAATAATAAAGAGATCCTTTATTATGATGTTTGTTTGTGCCGTTCGGATGCTGATTTGTACTGAGAGGAAATGTGAAACTCTGCAGGTTCGCCTCAGGTTTTTCTGCTGTAGTTTTGTTTGTTTCGACTCAAACGGAGACACATTACACACTGGGTCATGTCTGCTGGTTTTAATAATGCAGTTTAATATACACGGCTGCATTTTAAATATCACTGGATACTTCTAAGTTGGTTTATGTGAAATCAGATTTCACCCTTTTCTGAGTCATTTATGGTCATTTGTAGTCAATTCATCATTAAAGTTAATTTAAATATGTTTCATGCCTCTAGATCAATGTTGAATGGACGTCATGGATCTCAAATAATTGTCTGTACATTGTTATGTGCTGTTAAAGCAGCAGAAGATCGTTTTTAAACCTTTTATCTGTTTTTCCTTCTGATTTAATGGTTGCGCTGCTTCTCCTGCACGTGGTGCAGAAACCTGAGAGTCACACCTTCACAGCTCTAAAGTGTTCTCCTATGCTGGTGGAGGAGCTAACTTTGATGTAACGGAGGTCAGCAGCTCCACGGCCACTAACTTTTCTGTCAAAAGTGATGAAGAGTCAATTTGGAACAATTTGTGAGAAATAGATGGATTTTATGGCCAAACGTCTAAAAAAGGTGGAAAGGGTTCTAAAAAAAAACCCCAAGGCGCTTCACAACACAATTAGTCATTCACTCATTCCCATTATGATGGGGAC
The DNA here is from genome assembly GCF_043380555.1 of Nothobranchius furzeri. Taxonomy (NCBI): domain Eukaryota; kingdom Metazoa; phylum Chordata; class Actinopteri; order Cyprinodontiformes; family Nothobranchiidae; genus Nothobranchius; species Nothobranchius furzeri. The sequence goes on from NC_091745.1 coordinate 33,852,938, forward strand.
GAGCTACAATGTAGCCACAGCTGCCCTGGGGAGCGCTGACAGAGGCGAGGCTGCTGAACACAGGCGCCATCGGTCCCTCTGACCAGCAGGCAAGGTGGGTTAAATGTCTTGCCCAAGGACACAGCAGCATTCTCTGTTCAGAGCTGGGATTGAACCTGCAACATTTTGATAACTGGATAACCCGCTCTACCTCCTGAGCTACTGTTGTCCCTAAGTGACTCAATATTTTATAGACTTAAATAGACCCACTCATTCATCCATCCATTCACCCATTCACCCACTCATCCATCCATCTATTCATCCATCCACCCATTCACCAATTCACCCACTCATCCATCCATCCACCCATTCACCCACTCATCCATCCATCCATCCATCCATCCATCCATCCACCCATTCACCCACTCACTCATCCATCCATCCTTCCATCCACCCACTCATCCATCCATCCACCCACTCATCCATTCATCCTCCCACTCATCCATCCATCCATTTATCCATCCATCCATCCATTCACCCACTCATCCACTCATCCATCCATCCATCCACCCACTCATCCATCCATTCATCCTCCCACTCATCCATCTATCCATCCATCCATCCATCCATCCATCCACCCACTCATCCATCCATTCATCCTCCCACTCATCCATCTATCCATCCATCCATCCATCCATCCATCCATCCTCCCACTCATCCATCCATTCATCCTCCCACTCATCCATCTATCCATCCATCCATCCATCCTCCCACTCATCCATCTATCCATCCATCCATCCATCCATCCATCCATTCATCCTCCCACTCATCCATCTATCCATCCATCCATCCATCCATCCATCCACCCACTCATCCATCTATCCATCCATCCATCCATCCATCCATCCATCCATCCACCCACTCATCCATCCATCCACCCACCCATCCATCCATTCATCCTCCCACTCATCCATCTATCCATCCATCCATCCATCCATCCACCCACTCATCCATCCATTCATCCTCCCACTCATCCATCTATCCATCCATCCATCCATCCATCCATCCATCCACCCACTCATCCATCCATTCATCCTCCCACTCATCCATCCATCCATCCATCCATCCATCCATCCATCCATCCATCCACCCACTCATCCATCCATTCATCCTCCCACTCATCCATCCATCCATCCATCCACCCACTCATCCATCCATCCACCCACTCATCCATCCATTCATCCTCCCACTCATCCATCCATCCATCCATCCATCCATCCATCCATCCATCCATCCATCCATCCATCCATCCACCCACTCATCCATCCATCCATCCACCCACTCATCCATCCATTCATCCTCCCACTCATCCATCCATCCATCCATCCATCCATCCATCCATCCATCCATCCATCCATCCATCCATCCATCCATCCATTCATCCTCCCACTCATCCATCCATCCATCCATCCACCCACTCATCCATCCATCCACCCACTCATCCATCCATTCATCCTCCCACTCATCCATCCATCCATCCATCCATCCATCCACTCATCCATCCATCCACCCACTCATCCATCCATTCATCCTCCCACTCATCCATCCATCCATCCATCCATCCATCCATCCATCCACCCACTCATCCATCCATTCATCCTCCCACTCATCCATCCATCCATCCATCCATCCACCCACTCATCCATCCATCCACCCACTCATCCATCCATTCATCCTCCCACTCATCCATCCATCCATCCATCCATCCATTTTCCACCACTTATCCATCAGGTTGCAGAGGTGATTGGTCTGGAGTCCACCACAGGGTTCCCAGATGATGATCCCTCTAGTGGGACATAAGAGGTCAGCTAGGAAGCATTCTGGTGTTGTTCCTAAACCACCTTAGCAGATATGGATGAGCAGCATCTTTGCTCCATATTCAGCCCAGGTGATGGACCCATTCTCATATCATGACCAGTTTCATAGAGAGACTGGTGAAACATCTCTTTCAACCCTAACCCTAACCCTTCTGATGCAAATATGATTAAATATTAAAAAATAAACTAAAAATTTAAAAAGTATCAGACTGAATCAAACAATAGGCGACATGAAGACATTCAACATGAATTCAACAGCTGGGATGATTAAACAGATACGTAAGTATGTCTTGTGATGACGTCATGGTCGGAGAAGAGCTACGTGAGCGCAGATTTTGGCTGAACGCAGTCTTGCTTATCATCTCTGTTTCTCCTTGGAGTGGTGAGTCATGCTGCTTGAGTTAATTGTGCTGCTGTTATGTGTGGGTCAGAGCCCTCTTCAGTAGATGGAACCTCATTTCTGCTCCAGTTGCCTGGCATGTTCCCTATTGTCAGACACTGAGGCGAGGCTGGTGGCTGAGTGAATGCAGGAAGAGGGGGTTGATGAAATAATCATAATAATAAATATTTATGTTTATCACTTCTGAAAAATAAAATGCTTTTTAGGTCCTAAACATTGTGCAACAGACTGTTGGGCACAAACAAAGAATGAAATATCCAACGTGCAGATCTAAGACCTTTGTTATAACAGGAAGGATTTATTAGGATGAGTTTTAAACCAACATGATCATAAAACATAAACTAAAGCTTTCAAATGAGCAGCAGGCTGAAGCGATCTGATCAGCTGTTTATCTGATTTTGTTCTTAATTCTAATAAATCATCTCATGAAGTTCTGCTTTGTTAGAACCTACAAGGGTTGACTCTGAGCTTCGAGCTGCGGGTTTAAGGCAGCATGTAGACCCCTTTCATTGTGGGTCCTGACTCAACCAGCTCAGTGGCCTAGTGGTAGAGTGACCGGCCTCCCTGCTTGACACTGAGCTTTAAAGGGTTGGATTGGGGGGGTTAAACCACCAAATGGTTCTCGTGTCTGCAGCTCACCGCTCCCCCAGTGGATGGGTCAAATGTGGAGAACAAATGTCACACACACACTTTAGTGTATGTGACAACTAATGGGACTTTAATTTTAACATTAGGGCTCGCTGAGATAGAGCTGATCAGTTTCCAATTTAAAATTTAAAAAAAGGAACTTTACGTCAGCTGCGCAGTGGTTAGAGCTGTTGCCTTGCAGCAAGAAGGTCCTAGGTTCGCTTCCCAGCCTGGGATCTTTCTGCATGGAGTTAGCATGTTCTCCCTGTGCATGTGTGGGTTCTCTCCGGGTGTTCCGGCTTCCTCCCACCGTCCAAAAACATGACTGTTAGGTTGATTGGTCTGTCTAAATTGTCCTTAGGTGTGTGTGTGTGTGTGTGTGTTCATGATTGTTTGTCCTGTGTGTCTCTGTGTTGCCCTGTGATGGACTGGCTCTCTGTCCAGGGTGTACCCCGCCTGATTGCCCGTTGACCGCTGGAGATAGACCGCTGGAAATAGGCACCAGCCCAACCTGCTCTAACAACACAGATGCTCTGTATAAGAAGGGCAAAAGCCACCTCCACCTCCTGAGGAGGCTGAGGTCCTTCTGAGTTAATTCTGCTGTTAAAATCCTTTAATCGCTCTGTTGGATCTGTTATCCACTCAGCTGTGGTCTGTTGGGGTTTTTCTGTTTCTCTGTAAGGGCCAGTCGCTGAGTTTATGTGCTGTGTGTCTGCTCGGTGTTGACGATGCTCGGACTCTCCTCTCTCTGAGGAAATAATCGAACTGAACTTTGCTGATCCCTCAGTTTTTCTACACCTCACTTTGTCTTTTTCCAAGAAATTACAACATATAAGCTGTCATCAGCAGGATTATTAAAACTGAGCTAGAACCATTTTCACTAATTTCACCACAAAGTGAGGACATTTTTTCTGGTCCTCACTGTTTTAAAAGCTCACCAGGTGGTTTTAGACGTTTGGTGTCAATTAAGTTTTAGTTAGGGTTAGTGTTAGGAAAAGATCAGCATTGGTTAGGGTTAGGGTATGGGTACAGTCACAAACATGAATGGAAGTCATTGGCCAGTCCTCACTATGATAGAAAGACAGACGTGTGTGTGTGTGTGTGTGTGTGTGTGTGTGTGTGTGTGTGTGTGTGTGTGTGTGTGTGTGTGTGTGTGTGTGTGTGTGTGTGTGTGTTACACACACACACAAATATGCATGCACTCATCTTAACTGGGATCTTGCTTAAATAGTTCAGATTTGTATTATACTTGTAAGTGGGGTTATAGTTAATATCTTACTTGTTGCAGCTAGCCCCTCACTCACTCACTCACTCACTCACTCACTCACTCACTCACTCACTCTCAGCAGTTTAAAATGCAAAGAGGCTTTAAGTGGGTCTAAAAGACTCGTGTTAGTTGATGAGCACATACCGACACTTTCAGTGCAGCCTTGAAATATTCCGACAGGAATGTCAGATTAGCATTTCTGCTGGAGCAAAGCAAGAATGACTGCGGTGTAACATTTGATCACATAGCTTACACGGTCCATCATGGATACTGACGCCTTCTGACCAGGAAAACCTCTTTCTTGGAGAAGGAAAATTATTCTCTCTTTTTTTTTTACTTTTGGTCACAAAATTTGATCATGACATTGGCCGAGGCTTGGAATAACCAGAACACCGAGAACTTTACCTTTTGACTCAGCTCCTTCACCACGATGAACCAGAACAACATCATTACTGCAGATGGAACCCTGATCTTTCAGTCCATTCCACCGACACTGAACACTGTCAATGTGCACCAGGGCAGCCGTGGCTACGGTGTCCTCTCCATCAGTGTGTGAAAGGGTGAACGGCTTGTTGTAGAAGCACTTTGGAGTCCTCTGACTTAGAAAAGCTTGATAAAAGGACAGGTAATTTACCACTAGGACCGCTGACGAACCAGAACAAAAACACAACACAAGACCGACGGTTCCAGTGCTGACACGTGAGAGTTCTCCATCAGCGTCTGCTTCTGATTTCAAAGTATCATTGGTCTACCAGCCTTTGTCATGCACTTTTAAAGATCATACTCATATTTTTAATATATCTGCAGTAGGAATGAAAGCCTCGTGAGTCTTTTTCTGGGGGGAAAAGCTCCGATATTTGGGGACGTAGTATTCAGCTGGAGGAGAAAGTAGTTTCAAATGACAGGATCTGGGCTCTTACTTCCTGAAATGTGGACATCTCTCCTCTGACTGGCTAACAGCAACACGACTCTACCACTGACTCTGTTTGTTCTGCAACATTGATGTTTTACTTCCACCAATAACACAAGCATGGAGGAGTTCTGCTGTGTGTTGGAGATGCTAATGCTAATGGTTAGCTTCTACAAGCAGAGACGTTCTCTGCTGTTTCCTGGACGCTAAATAAACAACAGCCTTCCCCAGATGGGTGAGCCCATGAATGTTAGTGACCGTGTGACGTAGATCTGTCAGGCTTTTCTAATCCTGGAGTTTCACCGTCTCTTTCCTATCAGAAGCTAATGCAGGAGATACGTGTAGGAGACTATTTTCATGTTCAGCCTGCATGAAAACCTCACAACGACTGTTACAAAACAATAAGAAAAACATGGTGGGTGGTTTTTAGCTATTCACTGGTTACATCAGGTGATAACTTTGAACATAATGTAAGCCTAAAAGCTTTAACAGATTTACTTTTAAACTCCGGAGAGGTGCTGTTTGAGATTCCAGATGTAAAATTGAGCTGAGTCATGTCCTTCTGTAGGTCACAGAGACGCTTTTTCAGAGTTGGCTGAGGAAGCCATATTCCCATCTACAGTGTGTCACACCCTGTCCTGTCTCCCCATTCTGTTCAGTCATGTGTCTCTGTTATTGCTCCCACCTGCCTCTCGTTTTCCAATCACCCAAGCTCCCAGCCCTCATGTATTTAACCCTCTCAGTTCTGTGTTTTGTCGGTTCATTGTTTCTATGTCCAGCATGTTTTATATTATATTATATTTTATAGTAAACCGTTCCTGTCTGCCTGCCTGCCTTTTTCACCCACATATGGAAACTTGCCTCCGCTCATCTCGCTCACACGCCGTGACAGAATGAACCGACCTCCTAAAGCAGCGGTTCCCAAACTTATTTAGCCGCGCACCCCCTTCTATGTCCTGACCATGTCAACACACCCCCCAGCCCCACATCAGGGCATGTGTGTGTGTGTATATATATATATATATATATATATATATATATATATATATATATATATATATCAGATGTCAAGCTAAACAGTCACTCAACAGACAGGGTTAAAAAATATGATCGACCTTTTTCCCCATCACTTTCATTTTCTAAATAGTAATTAATAAACATTCAATACCATAACAATTTTCTTTGATTTAATTTTAAATAAATATTTAGAGTGCCCAGGTAGCACATAAACAATGCAATTTAACGGTTTTCTTAAAGTAGGAACGTTTAACCTGTGCGGCCAGAGCTCTCTCCTTCCTTCTGCTCTGCGTAAACCTGAGCTGATCACCTACTTGTGCGTGATCAAATGTCTATAGGGGAAAAGATGGAAAAGTCATGAGTATAGTCATGAGGTTCACTTTTGCCTCAGACCGACTTATTGCTGTTTTATGGTGTGGCTGAATCTGCGATCCGCTGCCACGCGAGCTGGAATAACAAATGCTGCAGTAACATGAGTTGTAGTCAGGTTCATGAGGAGTCACTGGCTGGAGCGGACCCGACTTTAATACGTCATCCCAAAATAGAAGCTAATATCTTAATTTGACCTTGAATGAAAAATGTTGTTATAAAACCTCTTAAAGGTTTTTATCACGGAGGAGGCAGCACTCATTTCTGCCTTCAGTCTGATGGCGTGGCGCGTGTCCTTATTGAATCTGTGTGTGTGTGTGTGTGTGTGTGTGTGTGTGTGTGTGTGTGTGCGTGCGTGCGTGTGCGTGTGTGCGTGTGTGCGCGTGTGTGCGTGTGTGCGTGTGTGTGTGTGTGTGTGTGTGTGCGTATGTGTGTGTGTGCGCGCGCGGCACAGCTCCGTGAGCCGCTCCATTCACACACACACACGCGCGTGCAAAATATATTTGTTTTCAATTACATTTTACGAGGACGTGGAAGATTTGTGGATATTCAGCCTGATGATCACTGGATTTCTTCTGATTGGAGTGGGAGGATATCTGGTTTTCTGGAAATTTGGGAAGACGGGAGCGATTGGAGTGCGACCCGTACCCACGGAATGTGCCGCCCGTGCGGTGACCTCACAGACTGGGACGTTACTCGAGGTGAACCGTAAGCTGGACAATGTCCTCGCGGCGTTGCCTGTGTTTGTGCGCAAGATGGATGTCATCTCGGAGAGGGTCGCCGGACGGTGTGGGGATGTTTAGAACGTATAATTGGCTTCACTGGTGGACATGAATGATCACTTAATAGACTCCAAGGCAGAGAGGAAAACTTATCTCTATCTGCCCTAAACAAAGTCTTGTTATCCTGATCTGACACCAAGGGCAGCCTTCAAAGCTGCCATCAATATCACCCCCACGAAAGGAGGAATGCTGACAGATGCTGTGACCCGACCTCCCCCCCGCCCTGCCTTCAGACTGTGACTCCCGCTTCGAGGTCATCAACCTGCAGGAAACTCAATGTGCTCTCTGGCCCTCATCTCTCCCTCCCACCTGTTTGACTGCAGCTGTGAGCGCCGTACACTGGCAGCTCCCGTTGGAGCGCGCACCCCCTAGCACCCTGGGGGTGCGCGCACCACACTTAGGGAATCCCTGTCCTAAAGGATCCAGCGAGGAGATTCTCCCCTGGGAGTACCTGCTTCAGTGGCTCACCCCGAACCACCGGCCGGCTTCTCCTCCTCCAGCGTCGCCGCGCCGCAGACACCGCCGCCGAACCCCGGCCTCGGCGATCCTCTCCACCCTCCCGGAGCCAGATGGGGGGTTGGACTGGGAGACGCAGCTAGACCGCTCCTGCTATGTGGGCACCAGACTGGCTGTGTGCTCCCCTGGAGTTAGCCCACGGCGTTGGGAAGGATGCCGAGCTCCATCGTCACCCCCTGCCCCAGGACGGAACTATGGGCTCACCTCTACCCCAGCTCGGCGTGCCAGATTGGACCTGCCCCCAGTCAGATCATCGGCCCCATCTCCGGTCCGGTCAGCGCCTCCGTCATCTGCAGGCAAAGGGACCAGGCCTGCAGCCCATCAGACGGAGCTCGCCGGCCTCCAAGCGGAGCTTGGCCGGCTCCATCAACTCATCAGCCTCCAGGAGTTCCAGCTGGACGCCCTATCCTCCCTGTAGCTCCAGGAGAAGGTTTCTGTCCGGCCAGCGGCCCCGCCTCCAGTCCAGTCAGCAGCTCCCTCATCTCCAGGCCGGGGGACCGAGCCTGCAGCCCATCCAGCAGAGCTCGCCGGTCTCTGAGCTGAACTGATCCGACTCCGTCAGATCTTCAGTCTCCAGGAGCTCCAGGTGGACAATCTGGTCTCCCTGCGTTGCCGGTTTCCTGCTCCACTGAGTCCTGCGCCACCGGTCCGGTCGGCGCCAGGTCCCATGCCACCAGTCCAGTCAGCGCCAGGTCCCGCGCCACCCGTGCAGTCAGCTCCAGGTCCCGCGCCACCCGTCCAGTCAGTGCCAGGTCCCGCACCACAAGTCCAGTCAGTGTCAGTTCCAGCGGTGGTCCAGGAGGCTCCGCCCCCGGGCCAGCCGGTCCAAGAGGCTCCGCCCCCAGGCCAGCCTGTCCAGTTGTCAGCGCCCAGTCCAGCGGCACCAGCCAAGGAAGCGGTCCCGTCTGCAGCGGCTCCGCCTCCACTCCAGAAGTCAACGCCTCCAGTCCAGAAGTCGATGAGGTCTCCTCCAGTCCAGAAGTCGATGACGTCTCCTCCAGTCCAGAATCCGACGAGGCCACGTCCGGCGTCTCGACCTGCCGAGACTACCCATGCAGCGGCTCTGCTTCCGGTCACCGCCGGTCACCGCCGGTCCTGCCCTCGCTAGGCACGAGCCTCCCAGAGCCAGTCGCCGTCTCCTCCTCTGCCCCAGACGCAGCCCCCCTCAGAACCCATCGTTGTCTCCTCCTCTGCCCCAGACGCAGGCCCCCGGACTCTACTGGCCCCTGCCTCTTCCCCCCCGGTCCTTCGGTTCCTCTCTGCCCTCCTTCCTGGTCCCCCACCTCCCGCCCTGCTCTGTGTTCCTGTGGGCGTCTGGGATCCGCCCTTTTGGGGGGGGGGGGGGGGGGGTACTGTCACACCCTGTCCTGTCTCCCCATTCTGTTCAGTCATGTGTCTCTGTTATTGCTCCCACCTGCCTCTCGTTTTCCAATCACCCAAGCTCCCAGCCCTCATGTATTTAACCCTCTCCGTTCTGTGTTTTATGTCGGTTCATTGTTTCAGTGTCCAGCGTGTGTCTATCATTAAAAACCTTTTACGTTATCCAGTTGGTCTGCTTGCCTGCTTCTTCACCCACATATGGATCCTTGCCTCCGCTCACCTCGCCCACACGCCGTGACACAGTGATGATAATGATGATGATGATGATGATGATGATGATGATGATGATGGCTGCTGTTCCACACTTACACTTCCTGTGACACACCTGTTTTCAGGTGTGCATTCTCCAAACAAATAACTGGGTAATAAAACCTGTCATTTCTAAATGTCGTTAGCAAACTGTGCCAATGTTACCTGATTCCACAGCTATTGCTACTGGGAGCTGGTGGCGACTCCAGAAGATCGATTGGTCTCTGTAGGCTGGTTCAGGGTGTGTGATCTGTCATCACGCTGATAATGAAATAACACCAAGGACAGATTACAGACTCACACATATGCTCACGTCTATTTGTCCCTGCAGCTCTCCTGGTAAGAAAAATCAATACTTCACAGCCAGCGAGAGCGGCGGCAGAGAACAAGTCCACCGAGATCACATCCCACGATTAACCTGCAGGGGCTTGCTGTATTGTTCACTCCCACTGGGCGTGTGTGTGTGTGTTCCTCTGGGTTACATGGCATCAATAAAAAGGTGACAGAGGCACACTGTTTGAAAAGAGGAAGGGAAATGAGGGAATGAGGACATGAGTCCATTGGGAAATGTCAAAAGAGGAAAAGACGAGTTATAAAAAGTCACAGAAACAGTTGTTGCTTTGTTGTGAGCATGCTTGGTTCTTGTCCTAAAACTCCTTCATCTATGTAAATACAGTTATTATTATTATTTCAGTGATCACCTAGAAAAGTTCATTTAACCTATGAAATATAGAGGACTGGTGGGAAAACCTCATAGTTTCATGACAGAACCAAGCAATTTTAAAAATGGCTGTGTGTTGGCGCTGTGATAAGCCAGTGCCCAGCTGTACTGAGTGGTAGTCTAGATTTAAACATATCCTCATTGGTGCATTCAGCTCTCAGGTCCATAGGCTGTGTGCCAGTCTCAGAGGTGAATCACTGTAATTGGATCCAAGCGCCACAGGCAGGAAGCGGATTCGGAATAAATATCAAAGAACTTTAATAACTAAACGGGAATGATGCGATCTGAAACTGCAGTAGGAGGCAGGAATGAATACTGAGGATCTGAGGAGAAAAGATTGCAGCAGAAGCACTTTGGGCGTGCAGATGATGGCGAACGATCGCACCCTTTGGTTCATGAAAGATAAACCCACAATGGTCTCACAAATAACTTGAATCTGACAAAAGTAATAATAAATAACATTTCTATCAAACGTAACCAGTGAAAGTCAGACACTGATTTTCAACCAAGCTTCAACGAAATTATTTTAAAAATAAACTCATGAAAGAGGCCAGGTTAAAAATGATGGTTCCCCTAAAAAACTGAAAATAATGTGACCAAAGGGGCATGTTCCTTCAAGGTGTGTCCACTAATTAGCATCACAGGTGTCTACAGTCTGGCAATCCAGCAGTGGGCCTTTATATAGGCCTCCAGGTAGTCACTGTGCTGTTTGATGACACGGTGTGTACCACGCTCAGCATGGGCCAGAGGAAGTGAAGCATGTCAAGGTAAAGGCTATAAGACCATCTCCAAGCAGCTAGATGTTCCTGTGACTACTGTTGCACATATTATTCAGAAATGTAAGATCCATGCCACTGTAGCCAACCCCCCTGGACGGGGCTGCAGGACACGAACTGATCAGAGACGGAAAACCTGAATGGTAACAAAATCTTCTAAAGAGATCCAAGGTGAACTTCAAGCTCAAGGAGCAGCAGTGTCAGATCACACCATCTGCCGTTGTTTCAGCCAAAGTGGACCACATGGGAGACGACCAAGGAGGACACCATTGTTGAAAATAAATCATAAGAAAACCAGACTGAAATATGCTGAACTGCATGTTGACGACACAAAGCTTCTGGGAGAATGTCCGATGGACACATGAGACAAAGATGGAACAATCTGCCAAGGCACGTCTTCATCAGATATTTGAATAAACCAAAAGGATGCCTCAGCTTCTTAGGAGTACACGACATATCTTCTGGGTTGCTCTGGTTTGCTGTTTGTTTACGTGTTTAGCAGACACTTTTGTCCAAAGCCACTTACAGGTGATAATGAAGCAGCAGATTGCCCTTGAGGCTAACAACAAACACTAATCAGTCGATCCTAGGTGGCAGTGAGGCAGCAGAATCAATCATAAAGGGAAGTGAACAAGGACTGTGCAGTAGAGAGGGGGGACGGGTGCAGGGAGGGTGCTAGTTTAGAAGATGCTCTCTGAAGAGCAGGGTCTTCAGGAGTTTCTTGAAAATTGACAATGAAGCCCCTGTTCTAGTAATGTTTGGTAGGTAATTCCACATCTGTGGAATGACACATGAAAAGAGTCTAGATTGTCCTGAGCGTGGTGTAGGCACTGCTAGCTGACGGTCCTTCGATGACCAGAGTGGCCGGGCCGTGACGTAAGCCTTTGTAAGAGGATTCAGATGGGAACCGTACCATCCAGGACTTTGTTTGCTAGAGTTAGCGATTTGAATTTGCTGTGTGAAGCTAGTGGTAGCTAATGGAGCTCAGTGAACAGAGGGGTGACATGTGCTTTTTTAGGCTGATTGAAGACCAGACGCGCCGCTGCGTTCTGGACCATTTGAAGAGGTCTCACAGCACAAGCTGGAAGACCAATTAGAAGGGTGTTGCAGTAGTCGAGGAGGGAGATGACTGTAGACGGGGCCGGCTCTAGGTAATTTGGTGCCCAAGGCGAGACTGCCCACGTGCCCCACCCCCACCCCCGTGCCTGCATGCCTCTCACCCAAACCGAAGTCCACCCACCCACCACACATTGGAAAAAGCAACTCCACAGTTATTCCTTAGTTAATAATTTTTATTTTAAATATTCACACAGCAGCTCTTTAAAGTCAACAGCCTGAAGAATAAATGTAAGCTTGAAAGATAAGTAACCTGAAAATATTACAATAACCAACAACTCAAAATGTCGTGCAAATGTCATTGGGGGGGGGGGGGGGGGGGGGGCAAAATCAAAAGCAGCATTAAACTGTGCAATCAAAAGCAAAACTCAAATATCAAAGTGTCATCACAAAGAAAGTTCTACTTTCCATTTTGTTCAACTGCTGTGGCCAGTCAGCAGGATCCATGGGGCCAGCAGCTCATACATGTTCACAGACATCTGTTGAAGCTGATGATGGTGTCTCTTCAGGCTGTTGGGTTGGAGCACTGAGTCTGCTGGTGTGGTGTTGGGTTCTTCTTCTGTGAGAAAATAAACACACACACACACACACACACACACACACACACACACACACACACACACACACACACACACACACACACACACACACACACACACACACAGCAACTTAACTCTCTGATGCATGAATTAAGAACAGTGCCACTTTCACATTCAATATTCCTCGGTCATGTGCAGTGATGCTTTTCATTATTTTTAATGTTACTGGACTTTTTATTTTATTGATCTTTTTTTAATCTGTTCTATGAAAACATGAATAAAATTATCAAAAACAGGTGGAAGTGAGAGAATCCATGGGGAATATTTGAAAAGACTTGTGATAAGCCGTTTAATTTGAAAAAGCCCGTTTCTACTGCTGATTACAAATAGCCTAACAAGTAACTTACTCACCTGGTTCTAGTTGCTGAGATTGTAGCTCAGTAAATGTTCTGCTGCTGCTTGATGCCTGGATGAAGACGCTGCAGCGTAAACAAGAAAGAGACGGTATAAGATGTCATGCTGTGTTTGGGCAGTGTGATAGGCAATTCTCACTCCCCGCCACGGCCGCGGCGGTGCCGCCCGCCCGATGTGAAGGACAAAGTTGAAATTTTGCTACACCCACACCTAGCGTTCTTCTGATATACAAATATTAAATTCATATTGTATGCATACTTAAAACTTGAATCGAATTTCATAAAAAGGCTGCAATCATATTCCAAAAACCAGTAAAATATCTTACATTCTTCATCATCACAGTGAGCCTCAACAGGTGTAGAAGACAGTCCCGCCCCCGTGGTGTCAACAGGTGCCTGTCGTGGCTGCAGATATTGTCTCACTGCATCTGGACACGACGATTCAAAAGTAAAATTAATTGATTAAAGTTTATGAGATACTGTATTGTGTATGTAAACAGCTAGCGAGAGTCCATCCGTGGACCGTGTGTGGCAGAAGAGGCAGTTAGCTACAACGGTAACGCAAAAAGTTCCTTTTCCAAATTCATAGTCTACATACCTCTGCTTTGGGCCCGTTTTTTTTTTCTTCCTCCTTCCTTTGCTTTCGGAATGCTAATCCCGAGTGTGGTCGTCCAGCAGGAACAACAGATAGAGTTGGATGTCGCCGGCATAGCAGTGTTAGAAGAAGAGATGTGATCGAATGATCTCACCCAGTGAGGTGGTGTAAATGGCAAAGAGAAGAGGTCCTAGTACAGAGCCCTGGGGGACTCCTGTGGTAAGATCTTGAACAGGAGAAGATTGTCCATGCCAAGATACACTGAAAGATTGTCCTATCAGGTACTATTCAAACCAGGGTGTGTTTTCCCTGTGATGCCCTGTTATGGCTCAGAGCCATTTGGGTTTTTCCCTGTGTGTGTGTGTGTGTGTGAGAGAGGAGATGCAGCACCTGGCTCCAATTTCACTAGATTCCCTCCCGGTTAGATTCTCTCAGCTGATCCTGATGACCAGCAGCAGGTCAGTAGCATAAAAGTCAGCCAGCCCTCAGTTCAGGGAGCAGCAGGCCAGGGAGGTTCTCTCTGGTCTGTTGGCTCCTCAGCAGCTTTTGGTTTTGTTTTGTTAAGTTAAGTTTTATGTAACAACTTAGGTGGGAGCTTAAAACTCTCTGTGTTTAACCGTTCGCCCTTTTTAGGGGTAAAGGACACTTTACCCCTTCGCTTGTTTTAATTAAGACATCGCTCGAAAATTGGGAAAAATGATGTGATGGTCTTTCGTGGTTTTTGTATTAATTAGATTAATATGAGAGTTTAGTTGTTACTCGTTTTGCGTTGCTGCTGGTGTGTCTTATTAATCTGTGTTTTGAGTTTATATTTATGTAAATAAATGTTGTTTTGTTACTTTTAACACGAGAACATGCGTCCTCATTGTTACCCCAGGCCCCCTAGACAGCCTGGATCGTAACAACTGGGGGCTCGTCCGGGATCTTTGATCCCAAACCTTACTTGGACGCATGTTCTCTGGCTTACTGTTATTACTTACGTTTTGCTTTTGGAATAGTTCACAGCAGCTCTGTTCTGAAAACCTTGGTGGTGCATGGTGTGCGAGCGGGGAGGTGACTCTTCAGTTGTGCCCTGGACGATGGATCTAAAGGATGGATCATCAGAGGAATCGATCTTCAGTGGGTGAGAGGAACCCACTTGGTATGGCACATCTGACTGGGACGCTACTCCAGCGGCCAGGTGGTCGCTCCGTTGCTTCCCCCCCCCACACACACACACACACACTTTTAACACGAGAACATGCGTCCTCATTGTTACCCCAGGCCCCCTAAACAGCCTGGATCGTAACATGCCCATATTAGATGGATAAAGGGAAACCATGGTGTCAAATGCAGCCGATCGATCAAGAAGGATAAGTACTGAGTATTTGGCGGTCACTCTAGCTTATTTTTAGGATTCTGTCACTGCTAACAGAGCTGTTTCACGCAAGTGACCATTTTTGAACCCAGATTGGTAAGGGTCAAGCAGATAGTTTTGTGAGAGGTGTTCTGCGACCTGCTTGAAGGCCGCCCTTTTAATAATTTTAGACAGAAACGGGAGGAGAGAGATAGGTCGGTAGTTCTCCACACGATTTGGAGGAAGCAGCGGTTTAACCTGAGCATGCTTGAGAGGGGTGGGAAATGTACTAGATGTCGGTGAAGCATTAACCACATGTTTACTGGCTTTGGTTTTTTACAAAATACTGCTGCCTTTTGTCAAATTACAAACGCCAGCCCCAACTTGGCAACCCCGTTGGCTCCCAGATTGTGAAGAGTGACTACGTCCCTGTAGAATAATACACACTCTCACACACTAGACTGATTTGTGTAACATGAGGTATGTTCACATGAGCGCTGTAGACACGGTGCACTTAGTCATACCTGTGTTTTGCACACAGACACACACAGGACAAACAGAGCTGTTGACAGTGCGACTCTAGTGATCACTCGTCACAAAGTGAAGGACCATCTTTTGTGAATGACTAAATAAACATCCTATTGTTGCTCTGGGCTTATGTACGCTGATGAAGAGCAGCTGAGCGAATATTCCTCAGTGCAAGTGAATTTGTTTTCCTAATGGGTCACGCTTCATTCAGCATTTGTCTCCCAGCTTTTCTCTCACCATGTGTGTTATTTATCATGCTGTTACTATGTTTGTGAACTGTTAGTGAACTCCGGGTGACTTACACTGTAAAACCAAACTGTTGATGGAAACTCAGAGTTAGTGCTAAGATTGTAGGTTAATACAGTTTTAGTGGCACTGGCTGCAGTAACTCCATGAATATAACCAGGACAAGGAGAGATTTCACACTGATCTTAATGTTGTTGTACTAAAGACGTTTACTAGATCAGAATTACGTATTTGTGTTTATTTGATTTGGAAAAGCTAATTATTAACGAACCTATCTGCTTTAGGTCGCCTCCATTTGAGGGTACAACCGGCTCGTACCAAAATGGTTTTTCTGTCTGCCAAAACCTTCTACCTCCATTTATCATCACTTTCTTGCACAAACCAGCACTACTGTTGTTTTATTTTTTATAGAACGTAAAGTGTCTAAAAGTGTTTGTGACCACTCAGACTTTTAAAATAAGACTTTCTTTTATTTCATGAAAATTAAAAATTTGGAGATTAAAGGTTTTTGCCCAACAGCAGGGACAAACAGTAGCTGAAGCTAAATAATTTTGCTCTGCATTTGGGTCTAGCCACACTCCAGTAGAGCTTCAGCAGCCAATCACAGCACTCTATCAGTTTGGTGGGCGAGATGATGTAACAGAGTGGAGCAACAAAGATGGCGGTGGCTTGATAGGATGACAGGCTAAAATGTGGTTGTTCCAGGGTTCCAGTCAAACAGTTGTTAGCAGAATGTTCTGATTCTCCAAACGTCTGACATGTTTCTTATGAAGACACCTGAGCCATGAGACCATTGTGCAGGTGTATTACACACACACACACACACACACACACACACACACACACACACACACACACACACACACACACACACACACACACAAACGTTGGGTCCCGTGATATTAGAAATGATTTAAGATGGCAGTAAAGCACTGTGGTCTCAGCTTTGCTGTAGCATAGATGACTTGTCAGAATTAGTCTTCGTTTCTTCATACTAGGGTTGTTCATGGAGCTTTTTACAAACACATCTCCATTTTTCATCATTCCTCCATCGGTGCGTTAAGAGCTGACTTGTGTTCAAAGGAAACTCGAACCTTGTTCCAGGGACAATCTGAGCCAAAGACACGTTTTTGAACGCGCTCCGTGGTAATGTTGGCAAATGGAGACAGCTGTTGTTTCCTTTCATAAACACTCGTACGACGCGTTATTCATAAAACTGGACTTTCTCCTGCTTTTAAAGCTGCTGTCAATTAAAGTAAAAGAGCTGAAGACATGAGTGCTACAGGCTGAACCTAAAGGCTCTCCCTTCCCGCCACAGGATCAGATCAGATTTACATATTTCTGACACCAGAGAATATCTGATCTTCTGACTCGGATATACACATGTAGCTGCAACGAGAACTCTCACACCTAAACCACGTTAACAAAATCAGCTCTTCTTAACATATTTTAGTGGGGAAGCCTAAAAACTATCAGCACACAACTTAAATTGTGTTTTGTGACGTAGGTGATTGGTGAAGCTCGAACATGGGGGCTACAGTCTGAGGCGGAGATCTTTAATTGGATCTGAGTCACTCTGGAGAGTCGTTGGTGTGGCGCTGAGAACAAAGACACACCGCTCTTACACACACACACTGAAAGCAACACTCATTTAAAAGACAAACACACGGCGGTATAATTGCCGTGTTGTGTGCTGACCTCCTCCTGTCTCTCTGTTCCACTAACAATCTTCCCAAGTACTTAAGCAGTTTGTCAGAAAATGATCCTCATGGGAAAAAGGCTTACAGGTCCCTGTTTTACAACATTCTGGTTCAGATTTTGTTTCATTTATATCCTACGTGTCCAATTAAGTGATTCTGAGGCCAACAGAGAAAAAGGAGGATGAGAGAGGGACCTTAAAGAGTTTCTGTCCTGCCAACAAGGAAAACAGCATTTTAATCCGCTATTTTAGTAAAAATGAGAATAAAAGTACAGAACAGCTTTCAGTCCCTGGACTTTCTTTGTTAGATTCAATAAAAGCCATGAAGGAATAGATGTGTGAATAGATGCAACACTGAGATATTCTAGTTTAAACACGCGTGTCTCTCAGAACTGAAAAAATGTTTCTGTTGTGTTTTATCGAGTCTCTTAGAAATCACAACCAAGTCACACCTTACGCCCAGTTCCCACAGCAACACAATTTTATCCTTCCACAACCTTAAGGACGTTTCTGACTACCGTACCGGCTCTAAAGATCATCAGACACTGTGTGTGGGGGTTTGGGTTACAGGTAACTGGTCAAGAACCACGATGGCCTTGGGCTTCATAAACACCACAGCCTGGACTAGTGATGGGGCAACCCAGTCTAGTCTAGTCCAGCCCAGTCTAGTCTAGTCTAGTCCAGCACAGCCTAGTCTAGTCTAGTCTAGTCTAGTCTAGTCTAGTCTAGTCCATTCTAGTCTAGTCCAGCCCAGCCTAGTCTAGTCCAGCCCAGCCTAGTCTAGTCTAGTCCAGCACAGCCTAGTCTAGTCTAGTCTAGTCCATTCTAGTCTAGTCCAGCCCAGTCTAGTCTAGTCCAGCCCAGCCTAGTCTAGTCTAGTCCAGCACAGCCTAGTCTAGTCTAGTCTAGTATAGTCCATTCTAGTCTAGTCCAGCACAGCCTAGTCTAGTCTAGTCCAGCACAGCCTAGTCTAGTCTAGTCCAGCACAGCCTAGTCTAGTCTAGTCTAGTCTAGTCTAGTCCATTCTAGTCTAGTCCAGCACAGCCTAGTCTAGTCTAGTCCAGCACAGCCTAGTCTAGTCTAGTCTAGTCTAGTCCATTCTAGTCTAGTCCAGCCCAGTCTAGTCTAGTCTAGTCCAGCACAGCCTAGTCTAGTCTAGTCTAGTCTAGTCCATTCTAGTCTAGTCCAGCACAGCCTAGTCTAGTCTAGTCTAGTCTAGTCTAGTCCATTCTAGTCTAGTCCAGCCCAGTCTAGTCTAGTCTAGTCCAGCACAGCCTAGTCTAGTCTAGTCTAGTCTAGTCCATTCTAGTCTAGTCCAGCACAGCCTAGTCTAGTCTAGTCTAGTCTAGTCCATTCTAGTCTAGTCCAGCCCATTCTAGTCTAGTCTAGTCCAGCACAGCCTAGTCTAGTCTAGTCTAGTCTAGTCCATTCTAGTCTAGTCCAGCCTAGTCTAGTCTAGTCCAGCACAGCCTAGTCTAGTCTAGTCTATTCCATTATGCAAATGGATCAAATGTGTTGGATAAATTATGGATACATTATTTATTATTTTATTTTTATTTTATTAATTATTTTTTAAACGAAAGCTTCATCCAGCTCATTTTTTCCTGGCAACAGACAGGCATTTGACCTTGCCTCTTTCCAGTCCTGGCTTATCAGTAAGAACGCCCTGTGCCAGCGCATGTTTGTCTCCCTTTCGAGAGTCTAAAGGAATGTGTGTAAATGTGTGTGCGTTTTATCATTTTTGTGTGTCCTTAATAAATACTCTTGGAGGGCTTTGTCTGATGAGAGTGAACTGACAACCCTTGCGTGGTGTGCATTCATTTTTGCTCTCTCGTTGCAAAGTCTAAATTGTTTGGTTATTGGTAAAGATTGGTATGGGTTAATCGATCGGCTTGTTAATACAACCCCTGCGTGTTGAGCTTTCCCTCAGGTAACCCTGGATGGGAAAATGAAAATACCTAACAAAATGAGCATTCTGCCTTGGAGACATGGGAACTTGGAGGGAACGTGGTTGTGCCACTTCTCTCCTCCTCATCAATAGGAGACACCTGAGAGGACTCAGGTATTTAATAAGGATAAATTCTCATTATTTATTCTGTTTTCCTGGTTTTATAAAGGAGGAAACCAACAGGAGTGCTAATGAAGAGGAAACTTCAGCAGGAATCAGCTTTCCCGCAGCCATGCTGCTTCCCAACGTTAAGAGTTTGGTGGGCTTGACTCTAATCTAGGATGAATCACATCAAACGCCGCACTAGGATGCATCACTGTTGGCAGATTAGTTTACTCTGGTTTCCTTCAAAGGAAGATCAGAGTGCTGGTGTTTAACAGGAAAAGTGGGACTCAGATTAAGGACACTAATGATCCACAGCCTGTTGGCTCAGCTCTGATTTCTCTTTACTCAACATATTTGAGTACAAAACTCTGATTTATAACTTTTTCTTTTGAGTTGTTGCAAACTTTATGCTGTGGATTCATTTTTCCTTTAGTATAATGATCAGCATTTAACGGGTTCACTAGTGTGGAGTTACTAATCCTCAGCATCCATCTACGTATTTCTGTCCTTCCAGCCGCCATCATGCATTAAATCAGCCTCTGGAGGTTAAAGTAGTCCCGGTCTGTGTGTCAAACTTTATCCAGTTCAGTCTTCTCTCGGACCAACAAGTGTCACGATCTGCCCCTTCCCTCTTGACTGTGTCTCTCTCCTGCCCCGATTAGTCCAGATTGTTTTCACCTGTCCCTCGTTAACCTGCCCATGTGTTCCCAATTAGCCTCGTGTATTTATACCACATGTTTTGCTCCTCTTCCTTCGTCAGATCATTGTTGTTTGTTGTCACCGTTGTGTTTGCTCCTGCCGTTCCCGTTCAGTAATTAAATTCGTTTTTACGTTCTCCGTGCCTGCTCTTCTGCCTCCGGAACCCACCACCACACATGGTCCACCATCTCCACCCGCACAACGTGACAACAAGACTGTTATTTGCAGAAACTGCAGACACGATGACTGA
Source organism: Nothobranchius furzeri (assembly GCF_043380555.1). Classification (NCBI taxonomy): domain Eukaryota; kingdom Metazoa; phylum Chordata; class Actinopteri; order Cyprinodontiformes; family Nothobranchiidae; genus Nothobranchius; species Nothobranchius furzeri. The sequence continues at coordinate 33,873,282 of NC_091745.1, forward strand.
AGGCTGTTCGTTCAGATCAAAGCTTTTCACCTTGTCCTGCTTCATTCTCATTGTTTCTGTCACGATGCTATAAATAGCTGCATCCAGGTGTAACAGTCTCATGTTGGGATCATGTGGCGTTGAAGAGGCTGACATTTATTCATTTAACCTTTATTAGACCAGGTGAGTCCGTAGAGCTGTTTTTACTTACCACTACCTGGCCAAGGAGCAGCGGACAATATGAAACAAACGTGTTACAACAGGATAAAACACTCATAAAACAACTGTAGGCATGAAGACAGAAATGAAATCTAATGAAATAAACTGCCCAAAAACAGAAAAATACAAATCTTTAAATATATATAAACAAAAAAATGGTGAAAATCTGGTACAAAAGTTGTTTTAAGGTGAAACTAACATATGAGATGGACTCATCCATCCAAAGCCAGATGTTTCGAGCCTTTATTTGTTATGAAAACCTGTGAACTCCCCAGACTGATTCTCTCACAGAGAAAAACAACTCAGAAGGTTCCACTGAGAGAAACATGCAACGATCTGAGCGTTGTTTTGAATCGATTCACCGAACTAAAGAGAGGAGGAGGAGGAGACCCACACCGGCCTCATCTCAGATGTTCACCATGACTCCACAAACAGGTTCTGCACCAGCGTGTTTGTGTGGAAGGAACACAGCTTTATCAGTCTCCATTTAAAAAACTAATCTGGACATTTTTTAAATGGTTGAAAAAAACTTGCTCACCCCTAGTTTATGTATGTAGCTACTGAGCTCGCCTTCAGATTGATTTTTCCTCTGAGCTTTGACACAAATTCAGCTGTTCAGACCATCCCAGCTTCCTGTAGGCAGGTGCAGCGCTGGTATCTCTCATAGACTTACCTCTTCATGATAAATGCGTTCATCAACATGCCGCATTTGTGCTGGACCTGCATACGTGAGGACTGAAATAAACAAAACAGGCAGTGTGCGTGTTCAAACGTGTGATTCAGTGAAAAAACATTCTTTAATTATTATCTCTGATTCTAACAGATCACTCTGAGTGTTTTCATGCAGGCTGAACATTAAAATAGGCTCCTACACCTACCTCCTGCAGTAGCTTCTGATAGAAAACAGACGGTGAAACTCTAGGATTAGAAAATCCTGACAGATCTACGTCACACTGTCACTAACATTCATGGACTCACCCATCTGGACTCACGACGGGGAAGGCTGTTGTTGGTTTAGCGTCCAGGAAACAGCAGAGAATGTCTCAGCTAGTAGAAGCTAACGTTAGCATTAGCAACTCCACCACACAGCAGAACTCCTCCAGGCTTGTGTTATTGGTGGAGATAAAACATCAACGTTGCAGAGCAGACAGAGTCAGTGGTAGGGTCGTTTTGCTGTTAGCCAATCAGAGGAGAGATGTCCACATTTCAGGAAGTAAGTCTCTAAATCCTGTCATCAGCTCAGCTCTGATGTGGCTCACTTCTCGTTCCTGAAGCAGGCGACACTGGAGCTTTGTTTTACCCAGATTGCAACTCACACGGCATTCATTCTGACGAGAGACCGCTGCAGATGTGTGGATTAAACAAGCGAACCACACCTTTAAAAATCAGTCTCAAGATCCCAGAGGAAGGTCCAAAACTCTGGGCCAGGGGCGTGAGTGAAATATTTTTAAAATTAGCTTTTAGTCAATTTGCCCAATTACAAAAGCTCATATTTTGGAATATCTTGGGCATGTTTGGCTGAGTGTTGGACTAGGGTTAGGATTATATCTCCCAGACCCAAATAAAAACTTAATCTGAAGTAAAAGTTCTAGCTGCTCTGTTGGGAACATTAGTAAACTAATATCACAAAGAAATGCACGGATGTGTCATGAATGAACTGAAACTCACTCCCAGCATCCGGCTTCAGAAGGAGCAAACATTCTCACCCAGTTATAAGGGATTAGTTGATGTTTCTGCCTCCTGGTACAGATGTAGATAAGGAGTCCCATTAATATTAATATACTGGAGAGCTGACAGTTCCTTCAGAAAGCTGATGCAGCTCGTGTTTATGAACATGAATGAATGAACGCCTCACTGGAGGAACCATGTTTGTTTATTATTGGTGTTTATCACGCTCACACACCCAGGTGCTCTTTTCACCAGTAAACATCGTGGAATTAACAGGTTTACAGTGATGGAGTGACCCTTTAAGAGTGAACTGACTGTTCAACCCCTCATTATTATCAGAGGTTATTGCTCTGCACACCTTTCTGTGTGCTTTAGATCTTATTGTAGGTCAACGAGAGATGCAGGTTTAGACAGGATCGTGTTTTAAAAACCATTCAAATACCTGAAAACTCTGATTATGGGTGGTTTTTATAGACAATCTGCTCCATGAATGATATGATTTTTTTATGTTTCTGTAGATTTGCCAGAAAAAAGGAAAATAAGAAAAGCAGAGCCCATCTTTAATACTAAGCTGATATCGTGTAGTGTTAGTAGAGACGCATTGTTAGAAAGGAGTAGCCTCAAAACCTAGAGAGACGCCAAAGACTCAGCCCTGCACGTCGGTCTAGCCACGCTCCATATGAGCCTCGCCAGGTCCGTCATTGGCCTGATCGATAGTGTGTTGTGCCAATCACAGCGTTCTGTCAGTTCGGTGGGCGGGACGATGGCGACGGCTCGTTTGTAACAGCTTTGGCATCAACTTTGGACAACTCAGGCTTGGACTTCTCTTTGAGTGAAGAGCAGATAGAGGTACTGAAGATCGTTACTCAGAAAAACGATGTATTTGTGTCGTCTTCAACAGAGTACGGGACTGCCCTGCTGAGCGGCGAGTGTGTCATGTTGCTTGTTGTCCAATAGCACGCTGAGATGGTTTGAAAGACAACCGTAGTTCCCGCCCCACGAATGCGATTCGTCGACGGGTCGAGGCCATCCTATAAATTCACACGGATGGCATAGACCACCAGACCGTTACCTGGTGATCTTTAACTTTTCTCATGTTCTGGTTAATCATGTAATAATTATGTGCTTTACACAACGACATTGTTAAAGAATAAAGACTATGATGTTAAACAGATCATAAGATCATCGGCTAATCTTGCTGCTCCTGGGCCAGTGAAGAGATGAAAATGTAGGAAAGTGCAAAGTTCTGCTATAAACAAAGTCTTTCTGCTTTTCTGAAAGGTTTCTTTTTTCACTTCTAGGAATTCAGTCATAAATGTTGAGTCTAATTATTAATGTTGAGTCTAACTGACTATACTCCATCCAAACCATCTGAAAGTCCAACAGGGACGCCGTAAACATCCACGGCTGTAGATCAGGTGATCCAGCATCTCAAGTGATTGAAAAGTGAAAGCAAATCCCTAAATTAGCCTCTGTGTGCTCAAACATTCAGGGTTGAGGAAGTATCTACACTTTCTCATGACTGTTGCATCGTTGCAACTATTTTTTCATTTGCATGTGCAGATTTTCAACAATGAAACAAAAATAAGTCATTTTCCTTAATGGCTGCAGTTCGGAGACTGATCACAAAGTTAACGAGAGATTTTATCACCTCGATCCATCACGCCTGAGCTATTATATGTTTTTTAATTGTTTATTTAAAAGGGGATGATGCATTTTAATAAAACACATGATTACACGTGGTTAAGAAGGACAGAATTAGCCAAAAGTTTGTAGTTTTCATCTGTAGTCCGTGGCTTTGTTATGAAAATGCAACAAAAAAGTTTCTGCTCCTCTTGTTTAACCAACAGGAATCACTCTTATTGATGCGCTCCTCTCCTTATCGTCTGTTCAGGTCTGTCATGTTTGTTAAGCTCCTCCCCTCTCCATGCCTGATATAAAAACCTAACCCTTAATCTAAGCTATAAAACTGGAGTTTAATTTGAACTCAAGGCTAAATAAAGATAGTTGAAGTAACTTTACTGCTCACATGTACCTCGTACCTTGTTGTGAGGTAGCGTGTTGTTGCATAGCCGGCGTGACTACCGACATCGTCAGGCACGAGTTTTAAAGCTAGCTTAGCTGAACTTGTGATGACTAAATAAAAGAAAGAAGGAAGACCTAAAAGCATTCAATCACATAATCTACAGCTGGAAGTTTTCATTCTTCAAAAGTGTCAAAAGAGGCGTGTTGTTCAAAAGATGGATTCCTGTTCTCTCACATCAGAACTCATCCGATAGTTTTTATCCACCAAACGTCTCTGGACTGTCTGGAGACCACTTCAGAATTAATGAAAGAGAAGCTCCTCCAGGGTTTCTACTGAGGAACCCGTGTGATGAACGAGTGAAAAATCAAAATACTTCTTCACATTTAGAGGAGGACACTTCTGAAGGCTCCGGGGAAAGTGGGCACGTCCAGCTGCCTGGTGTGTGGTGTACTCAGAAAAGGAAAGTATTTAAATGTAGTAGTTTTAAACAAGAGCGATGACACGATGACTCGTAAAAGCTAAAGTGTAGGGAGCGTAGCTGGGAGAAAATAAGAGCCACTAATGCAGACAGAGGTTTTGACCCACCCGTTTTCACAACGACAGGCGAGAGAAAAGAGTGCACTCGTGTTCCTGATGAGCAGCACGGAGCGTCGGAGCGTCCAGCAGCCGGCGTGACCTCCAAGTCAAGTGGCCACGCGGAACAAAAAGGCTACGCCAGACGAAATGAGCTCTGGCTCAGCTGTTTTTGTGTTCATCAGACATTTTTACAACAGCTTGTCTCATTTTTTTCTCTGTTTTTCACTCCTAAACAATAAAGGGAGGAATTTGTGTTTTCCATTTTTGGCATTGCATTCAAATGAGTGTAAAACATGTATTTTTGTAATGATAATCAGTTCCATGCAACAGCCTGAGTAGACGCTACAGGGAGCCAGCCAGCAGGCATGGAGGCCCCCGACTCCCCCACTCAGAACGAATGGAGACCTTCATAAATAATAAGAAGCCTTTTTAACACGTTACTAATCCCAATCGTGATGATCAAGTACAAATGAGCTGAAGAAAATATGTTTGTTTAAATATTCCACTTTGTGACATTTTCATTTCCTTTCAGTTCAATAGTTGATCTCATGAAATTTAAATTGTAACCTTTTACTTGTTTTTTTCTAAGTGGAGGGCTGTCATACACAAGGGTTAGTCTGCGTCTCGGCACGCTAATAGGAAGAAGCGTTGCTTCAGCATCAGCGGGAGTCCCAGACGGTACCGCTGATTTGCGCTGGAATCTTTAACGCATGCTTTCATTAACTTTCCTGAAGGCTTGGCTCTGGTTAACTGCCCAAGGGGTCGGTGGAATTCAAAAGCCACAACTGGACAAAGCTGCAACAGAAGTTAGATTAAAGCTGAAGTAAAATAAAATAAAATAAAATAAAGTGACATGAAACGGTGCTGGGTAATGACCAAGCTCCAAGTGCTTAGATCTTGCTTGTTTTAGCGTGATTTAGGATCTGACGTGGCTTCTGTTTCAGAGTAAGTCCTAGCTGCTTCAGTTTATCTGGATTATTCTACATCCATGTGATTATTTCTGTTGTAGTTTTGTACTTACATTTATAAATCACAGTAAAAACAAATAGCTGCATGAAGGCAAACCACAGCTAAAGAGAAAATGGCGTATTACACCACGGTTTTACAAAGAGCAGCTTTAAACTAGCCGCTCATGAGAATGATATTACCATTTACTCATCAGTTGTAAAATAGAAGCATATGGTCACGTTTAGCGGCGGGGCATGTGTTTGGTGCTCTGGTGTTACAACTACAAGCCGTCACTACTATACAAAACGCCATTAGAGGTCCTGCTCAGACCACACGGATTATTGTGGTTAACGATTATTGATCCATCCTCCTTTGCCCTCAAAGCATCACGATGGAGGAGTGGCTGTGACAGATTCAGATTTAAATTCAGATTTCTACCTTCTCAAGTTGCAGCTGTCTATGTCTGCTTTAGAAAGGAGTGTGTGTTGATTGTGTTGTCAGGAGTGATGGTGGACCGCCAGCAATCTGCAGGTGTAAGAGCCTGAGACGACAGAGACTGAGCAATAACCCAACACAGAGGCTTGATGTCAGCCTTTGCTTCATTTCCCTGCTGTTGACCTGAAACAGCAGAAGAGGAGCTAGAAGCCACGAAACACACAAACGATAATCAGCATAAAAACCAGAACCAGCAGCACACTTTCAGTAGGAAACACCCAGAGGAGAGAGTGTGTGTGTGTGTGTGTGTGTGTGTGTGTGTGTGTGTGTGTGTGTGTGTGTGTGTGTGTGTGTGTGTGTGTGTGTGTGTGTGTGTGTGTGTGTCTGTGTGTGTGTTTCTGTGTGTGTGTGTGTGCGTGTGTTTCTGTGTGTGTGTGTGTGTGTGTGTGTGTGTGTGTGTGTCTGTGCGCGTGTGTGTGTGTGTGTTTGTGTGTATGTGTGTATGTGTATGATAGTGTGTGCATGCATGTGTGTGTGTGTATGTGTATGAATGTGTGTGCATGTATGTGTGTGTGTATGTGTATGAATGTGTGTGCATGTATGTGTATGTGTATGTGTATGAATGTGTGTGCATGCATGTGTATGTGTGTGTGTGTGCATGCATGTGTGTGTGTGTGTGCGTGTGTGTGCACGTTTGTGCACGTGTGTGTGTGCTTGCACGTGTGTGTGTGTGTGTGTATGAGAATGTGTGTGTGTGTGTGTGTGTGTGTGTGTGTGTGTGTGTGTGTGTGTGTGTGTGTGTGTGTGTGTGTGTGTGTGTGTGTGTGTATGAGAATGTGTGTGTGTGTGTATGTGTGTGTGTGTGTGTGTGTGTATGTGTATGAGAATGTGTGTGTGTGTGTGTGTGTGTGTGCGTGCATGTTTGTGCGTGTGTGAGTGTGTGTGTGTGTGTATGTGTGTGTGTATGTGTGTGTGTGTGTGTGTGTGTGTGTGTGTGTGTATGTGTGTGTGTGTGTGTGTGTGTGTGTGTGTGTGTGTGTGTGTGTGTGTGTGTGTGTGTGTGTGTGTGTGTGTGAACCATGAATGTTACTTTGAGTATTGATGAAAGATAAAATAATCAGTGTGTTTTGTGTCATACGTTTAAATATTTGTTTGACTCTTTTGACCAATAAGTACAGCAATAAATAAAAAGCAAACAAAACTTTTCTCACATTGACTCACAACATCCCGCTGAGTCCTCTTGCGTTGGTCCTGGTGTTTGGCTTCCTGTTGTCATATCAGACTTGTGCGTCTGCTGTCAGCCATCGATGTGACCTGGCAGCCCTGATGTCACAAGCGTCTGAGCGAAGGTCCAGCTTAAAGAAAACTGGGTCTTTTTATTAAAGGAATGTTTGGCTGCATGTTGCTGCATACATCAGGACTCACAGCCACACGAATGACACATCTATTCTGTGTGGTTAATGCTCACAAACATCTGGAGAAGTGGGAGGTTTGCTCATCATTTCACAGCTTTAGGAAACACAAATGTGTCCCAGAGGCATACATTTGCTCACTAACATCAACACAAGCCACACAGATTCTAGATTAAGCTGAAGCTCCATCAGTAAGTGTAACATCCTCCCCGTCCTCATCCTGAATCTCATTTTAAACCACATTCTGTGCAGTTACATCTAAAAACTTCATTCTGACAAACAGAATCTGCCTCACTCACGCAGACGCACACGATAAATAAACGCGACGTCTTCATGTCATGTCACCTTGTTCCACATCCTTCCGATGACGCAGGGCAAAGGAGCGGCGATGGCTAAATATAGCTTGGTGCTGGAAATGTCATCAGTCTCATGACCAGGTAAATAACTTCAGCGTGTTTTTAAATCTGCACCGGTTCTGTTCCTGTCTGGGCTCAGATCTGTGCAAAACCTCCATCAGCTTCTTTCTGCAGAGATGGAGCTCTGACCAAGTTCAGCTCAAGAACAAGCATCCATTATTTCTTGTCTCACTGTGAGGAGAAAATTAAAAAGAAAATTCCAGATTTTCCACCTCAGCGGTTCACAAGGCTAGGGTCGGGGTCCCGCTGTGGGTGATTTTAGCTACACAGGAGGACTTGAGATGATTTACAGAACCTGAAATATGACAGAGAATCAGCTGCTAAAGCCATCTGTCTAACATGTGTGTTACAGAAACTTTAAGTTTCCATTAATGGATGTACATGAACATGAGCGGCAGCAGTTTTCTGAATTCTTCAGCTTTTAAAGCATGTTTGTTTTGTTAAATCTGATCCAACAGTTTGGGAACTACTGGTCTTTCGGCCCTTAAACTCCCGAGTCAGGATGGTGATGAGATAAAAGCTGCTCAGAGGGCGATGGCTGTTTCAGACGTGGGCTTCAAGCTTCAGTAACATAATCATAGCAGGTGAACAGGTGTGTTTATTTGTGTCAGATTCACCAAAGGGCTCTGGTTTACTGGTATGAGAGACAAAGGACCAAAGTCTGAAGGAAGAAGCGGGTTCTGAAGTCCGGTGAGTTGATATTTGAGGTTTTGGACCCAAACATGAAGTAGAATTTGTAGGAAATAATCAAACATGGTGATAGTCTCTGAGAGGAGTTACTACCCTGTGTGCAAAGACCCAGTTTAGACGTGGTCTGGACCTACAGACTCAATATAGACATGATCTGCACATCCACTGTTTGATGGGTAACTTCCTTTAGTTTTTTACAACAAACACCATCGCCATCACCAGGGAGCATCGTTTTGTTTCCAAGTCATCATCATAGACAGCTGTCTTTAGCCAGACTGACCCGAGAAACAAGTGCTGTGGTCCTCCCAGTCGCCTGATCCCAGCAAGTCAGAGACTCTGAAACCAAACACTAACCATGATCAGAAGGGAAGAGTCGGTCTGGTTTCAGGTGTGGAAGTCTTTAATCAGGGATTTACTGGGACTTTCTGTAGAGGTTTCCATCACAAACCAACTTTTCTGGGTCCAGATCTTTATTTCTCTCCTCATCAGGAGGAAATGTCAGCTTGTGTTCCTGTAGCGCATGGAGACATGTAAGCTTTACTGTTTGCTGTCTGACAAATGGTGATAATTTGATGTAAATGTTGTTGAAGATAAAAATGTCAGAATGGCGCGGTAATAAGGAGGAGGAGCTTCCTCCCACCATCACATTCAAGGGCCCCAGAAGTGAAAGACATTAAAGCCCCATTCCCATCTGTACCGGGTCGGCCCGGGCCGGGTAGCGTAGGTTGTTTACATATCTGGGTGGCCTGGTATTTTTCCGGGCCAACCAAGGCTCATTCTCGGCCCTCTTCCCGAGGGGTACTGCTTCAGGCCGACCAGGGCCAACACACCCACTGCTGACAGCAATTCACACCTTCCATTAGAGCAAGCCTCTGATTGGTGGGTAGAATCAGCCCACATGGGCTTAAGACAAGGATGTGTGGAATCAACCGGGCCAGGCTGGGGCCGACTGGGGCTACCCGGCCCGGGCCAACCCGGTACAGATGGGAATGGCCCATTTCTGTCCCCTGTGGAAGTGTGAATAATCACACGAAAGATGCTGCTGCAGCTGGGAGACACGGAGACAATCATCCACCCATGCTGGAATCATGAGACTAGTCCAGTGTGTGTGTGTGGCAGGGGTGTTTCCCATCAGCAGGTTGTAAATAAAACGGTTGAAATCAGACAGTAAACTGAGTGATATGTGTGCTTTTAGCATCAGGCTGTTAGGTTTGGGTCTAACATATTTCTGTTTATTCATCGTCTGTTTTCCACTGCAGCCCCTGGTCTGGCTCTGGGGTGGGACAGCGTTTTCCCTCCAGGCCGAGTGCACAAATGCTTCGGTTCTACACTCATGAAGAGTCCGTACCTCCATACTTCGTCTCACTCTTCAATTTGTCATGAGAGACCCAACCAGGGGGCAAAACACCCCTCAGACAACAACGCTGCTTCAAGCAGGAAACCTTCATTAAAGCAAAATTTAATAACCTTGTATTGTCAAGCAGTTCAACATTTAATATACAAGAAGGAAGGATGGATGGAGGAAAGGATGACTGATGGATGGATGGATGGATGGATGGATGGATGGATGGATGGATGGATGGATGGGTGAATGGATAAATGGATGGCTGATGGATGGATGGATGATGGGTAGATGGTTGCGTGGATAGATGGATGACTGGAGGTTGGATGAATGATGTATGGTGTTACAGTGAAGTGTGGTGAGGAAAAGGACTCATCATGCTCCTTGGATGATTGGTCAAAGAAGTAAATTTATTTTCTCTCAGCCTTCAAAAATGGCACCTTATCCATGCGTCTTCATGTCCCTGAGTCTGTCAGGTTCACAGATTCTTTCTCAGTTCCTAGCCACATGCAGCAGTCCACCTATATACACACCCTTAAGACTCTGCCTCCAATTAAGATTGACCAATCACCTCAGCCTTTCACAGGAGAAAAGCACATTAAAGTGTTTCATATTACCATCTCAGTAATGAAATATCACACATTTAAAGCACAAGCCATTTACACATCATTTGTTCTAGACATTTCTCTTAAGTTCCTCCAATCATGGTCAAACATTTTCTATAAAAAGGCTGCAATTGAGGCGGGCTCCCCCTTAGCTGCTTCAGGATGGCTGCCAGAGAGGACACACCCTGAGGGCAGCAAACATGTTACGTCTGTCAAAGGTAACACTATAGTCACCATCTTAAACACTAAAGAAAAACATATTCGTACAACAAATGGTTGGATAAATGGATGAATGATGGATGGATGGATAGATGGATGGATGGATGGATGGATGATGGATATTTTTCCTGATGATTTTTAATTATTAATGATTTTGATTTAAAACATATTTGGAGCAATCACATCAGAAAAAATCACTCATCAGCCCTCGACTGCTGTCCTTACTTCCACGGGAACCAGCAGGAGGTCCACACCTGTGCTGCAGGCGGGCTGACAGGTACCTGGAGGGTGATCATCTACAAGGCAGGATTTCAGGTGAACAGAGCAACATTAAATCTAAATAAATCTCAACAGGAGGCACAAACCTGACTAACTCACACCTGATCTGGTTCTGACTAAACCAACATGAGAGAGTTAAATTCTGCCTGAAGGAGAACTGAAACTGTCCAAAACTTTTCCTCAAGTCGTGTTCCTGTGCTGCACGCTCACAGAAGTTACAGAATAAATATTCACAACAACACTTAGCTGATGCAAATAGGAATGAGGAATTTTTCACTTCACGGTTAATTAGTACGTTCTTGCTGATGCTACCTTCTCAGAGGAAAACAGAGCAGGAGTGTGCAGATAACTGGACAAGAATTTTCCATCTTGGGTCATTTTGAAGCAGCATCATTTAAATTTACAATGTCTGACTGATGATGACAATTGCCTTTTTAGGTAGTTTCATCAAGGGTTACCTGTGTGCTTCTCACCTCTAGACACAGGCTGTCTCTGTAACCTTTACACCAGAAGACTGTCACAATTCAATTTTATTCAACTCAATTTAAGTGTTTTTGTAAAGCACCAAACCACGAGTCGTCTCAAGGACCTTCACACAGTAAACATTCCAATACAGGTCAGTTCATTAAGCCAATCAGAAAGAAAGTTTCCTATATAAGGAACCCAGCAGGTTGCATCGAGTCACTGACTAGTGTCAGTGACTTTACAGCAATCCTCATACTAAGCAAGCATGCAGCGACAGTGGAGAGGAAAACTCCCTTTTAACAGGAAGAAACCTCCAGAGGATCCTGGCTCAACAATGCCATCGCCTGACGTCTTTCCTGCCTTTTTCCATGCCGCTGCAAATCCAAGGTCCATGCAGAAGACGAGACTCTTACTCTGTTTAATAAAATGATTCTTAGTTTGGTCTCATATAACAATTTCTTTCAATCTACAGGTTTACAATCATATTCTGTATGAACAAATGAATGTGTAACAGATTTACTCCATACACTAAATGAAATGAGTTTTCTAAGCATCACAGAAAGGAGAGTGCCTGAGGGTCTAGGTGAACGCCTGCAATTCTCACATCTGGTTGGTCAGAGTTTATAAACAACCATTTCAGTAAAAATGAACTCACTTCCTGTTTTCCCCAGTTCCACCAGAGCTCCGAGTTCGTCCAAAGCTCACAGCTCATGCTAAATGACCGTCCTGGGGAATCAAACCAGATGTTTCAGTGGAATAATTTTAGCAGCACATGAACCATCCTTTTGAATCACCACTTATTATTTATTTATTCAACCCACCACCCACTCATCAGACATGCGACCGTCCACCAGAAGCCACCTGGGAAGTATCTTCTGACCCGTCGTGCGTATGCTGAAGGTGTCTACGACTTTCAGATACATCAGAAGTCCACTCACTCGCTCTGAGAGACGGCTTCACCTGCAGACCGGATCTCCAGAGCTTCCATGATCTAGGGTGTGTAGACTAAACGATGGCGTCAGAGTGGTTGATATTAATCTGATAACTTGTTAAATTGCATCAAACAAACATCCAGATGTATGTTATAAACCAGACATCACACCTTTCTGAGTCGCTTAGAAAACTCTGGAACACACCAGGTCATGTTTCATCAGAGTTCATTCACTGTCTCATTTAATATCACTGCATCACCATTCATAATCATTAGCCTTTCATCACCATTGATTAAGTAATAAATTCATTTTGATAAACTATATTTTTGTCTCCAAGTCAGATTATTATAAAGCGTTGTCTCAAATTTCCCTCTGGGATTAATGAAGTATCTTTGGATTTGAAGGTTTCCCTGGATTAACCAGAGTACCGAGTTTCATCAGCAATCCAATACAAAGGCTCAGTGATATTGATAATCCATATTTTTATGCAATGTTACATTTTATTGAATACATTTATATTCTATTGACAATTTATTAAAAGTAACCATTTACAAAAGTTACACTTATATTTTTGCATTTAAAAATGTTGTAGTTATTTTCTACCATCTTAAATCATAATACTGAGCGGTTATGCCACCGTGTCAAATATTTAAACAGCAGGCACTAGGCATGATGGTGCATCACTTCCTCTGCCTCTTCTTAAACTGATGCACCATCACTCTGGACCAGGGTCCATCCGGACTCATCAGACCAGTTTTAATACGGCGTTGGACGGTTCTGAACCCAGTGTCTGCACCTCCTTAAATGTTTACTCAGCTTGATACCGATGATCTGACCCTTCTCAGGCTAACATCAGTTTCCACCACCAGATTCAACTCAATTCAAGTTTATTTATAAAGCGCCAAATCACGACAAGAGTCGTCTCAAGGCACTTCACACAGTAAACATTCCAGTGCAGGTCAGGTGTGTCCTTACACGTGGTTGTTTAAGAAACGAGAAGCAGCTCATTGCACCAGTTGGGTTAAATATAGTTGCAGCTGAAAGATAATTGCCCTGCAGTAATTATCCAACAGGAGGCTCCTACCTGTCTCAGGTGGAGACGTTTTTGGGCCAGGCGGTGTATCTGAACCTGATCTCTACGTTCCTCACAGAGAAAATAGATTTTATGTTCAGCAAAACATTGTCTAAATGTGATTTTATTCATAGAAACTTTGGTCCTTTTTATTTTATAAACTGCAAACAGAAATATTTTTAAAATCATGCAAAATGAAAGTTTCTGGCAGCATTCAGGTGGATGTTCAGGAGCAAACTCTTTTGTTGCTGCTGAGGGAAGGATTATTGCAGCTGCACCTCATCAGAGCAGGACCACACTTCCATCTGAAGTGATCTTCTGTAAGCTGCTGTCGATCACTCCGAGCCAGAGTCCCTCAGACTCCAAACTGTCGCAACTCCTCAAGGAAAGAGATTTTTAATTTATTTTACTTTTTTGTGCAAACAGGACACAGATGCATCACCAACTAACGAACACAAAAAGTAAAACCAAATTCTAGATGCAAGTGAGTTTATTTTCCATCCTGGATGATTCAGCTCTTCAGAATGTTCTCATTTCCTCTGGAGGGGCAGGCACATCTGCCAGACTCCGTCTGAGCATCAAGAACAATTTCACAACCATTCAGCTCTGATTGGCTGTCTGCTCTATTTCTGGATCTGTCGTTCAGAAACTGAGTCGTGCTCTCCATCTGATCTGTCTGCTCGGTGTTCCTCAAGATTCTCCTGCTTGGCCCTGATGCTGGAATAAAACCCAACAGCTGTTTGGGATGTGCATCAAGTCCAAATCTGTGTACATTAGTCAAAACGAATAATCACACAAGTATAGAAACTAACTTCCACAGACAATTTCATTCTTTGGGGTGTTGAAACAACTGTAGCTTGTTTGACCCACTGCAACACAGCGCTCCCATGTGGCCTGAAGCTGTAAGTACACATGAATAAAAGTAAAACCAACACAGAAGGACACATAAACTCCCAACTTTTACTTCTATATCAAAGTTATTTTAATTTAAATCAACATTATAATGAAAATGTCTTAAGATTCAGGAGAAAATATATTTATAACAAGACTAATAATAATAAATGTACTAAACTTTCATTTTAAAACACATGCACAATTTTTAAATACACATTGACATAATTTCTTATTTTGAATTTTATAATCGACTTTGGTAGCCTGTCTTTCAAATGCATAATTTTAATTAAATTATTTTAAAAAATCATCTAACACAATCAAGTTCTGGAGAAGAAACAGATGTAAACTCATTATTTAATCATTTAAAATATTTCTATGAATGTAAATGAATCTAAAACAACCTTTTAATATTGAAAAAGAGGTTTTGATTGTCTGCAAGTTTACTGGTTAGTCTCACTTAGGTGGACATCGGAGTGCAGCATCACTATGCTTGGTTCTGACCCGGTTCTACCAGCTGACTGCTTTCTGAGGATCTCAGAGCCGTGCTGAAGGAGATCTGACACGTATTTAGACTCCGTGCCATCGAGTAATTTATAAACTAGTAGTAGTACTTTGAAATTGATTCTGTAGTTTACTGGTAACCAGTGTAGAGACTTGAGAAGAGGAGTGATGGGTTCGGTTCTCTTGGTTCTTGTTAAGACTAGCAGCAGTGTTTTGAATAAGCTGCAGTTGCTTCACAGCTTTTTTGGGAAGACCAGTCAAAAGACCATTGTAATAGTCCAGCCTGCTGTAGATGAACACATGAATGAGTTTCTCTAGGTCCTGTTTTTTCTAAGAATGAAATAAAACCCTACTGTAAACAACAATTATCTGTGAAAAACTGTTTTTGTGGCTTTAACTGACTGTTCAGTGAAGTAAGAATGGTGAGAAATGTTATCCCTGACCTTAACCCAGAAATGAAGATAACAGAGAAGGGCTTCATGAGAGTTTATGTTTGATGTGTTCAGTTTGAGTCGCTGAAAATGAAGTTTGGAGGAATAAAACAAATGTGGAAATTGTGGAATGATGGGTATCGATGCAGAAATGTTAACCAGTTACTTTTACTTCCGTCATGGTTTTATTTTCTTTTGACCTAGTTTGAAATGCATCAGACCACGCTGCCAGATCAGGAAAGCTGTGCTCAGATCCCTGCTGGCTGTGTGTCACGTTTTTGAAGTCATGAAATATTTTTTTATTAAATTTTCTATTGAACGTTTACTTCCCATGGGCTCACCACTCGTGGGAGGGGCCAAAGGGGTCGGGTGCAGTGTGTGACGGGTGGTGGTCGAGGGCGGGGACCTTGGCGGTCTGATCCTCGGCTACAGAAGCTGGCTCCTGGCACATGGAATGTCACCTCTCTGGTGGGGAAGGAGCCTGAGTTGGTGTGTGAGGTTGAGAGGTTCCGACTAGATATAGTTGGACTCACCTCAACGCATGGCTCTGGCTCCGGAACCAGTTTCCTTGAGAGGGATTGGACTTTCTACCACTCTGGATTTGCTCCCACTGAGAGGTGCCGAGCAGGGGTGGGCATACTAGTTGCCCCCATCTTGGTGCCTGTACGTTGGGGTTTACCCCGGTGAATGAGAGGGTAGCCTCCCTCCACCTACATGTGGGGGGACGGGTTCTGACTGTGGTCTGTGCTTATGCACCAAACTACAGTTCAGACTAGTGATGGGAATTCCGGCTCTTTTCAGAGAGCCGGTTCTTTTGGCTCAGCTCACCAAAAAGAGCCGGCTCTTTCGGCTCCCAGGTGGCTCCTCAGATTTTCTGTTGCGTAGAGTACATTTATAACCAAAATAATGCAAAACTATATGTAAAATGATTTACTAATGTAAAAAAATGCTATATCAAATATTTATCATTTCTATGGATTTAATAACTGAACGCTTTCAGAAATCTCCACGTTCCGACTGCTGGCGCTCATTTTCTCACCGTCTTCGTCACACTCTCCTCTCTCTCTCTCGCCTTTTTCCTCTTCCTCATTCCCTCTCGCCTCCCTCCGCCCGCATGTGCTCTGCTGTGTGTCTGAGTCTTATCCTCCCTCTTCCCCACCCCTACTGCTCTGTGTGTGGACAGTCTGGACACGCAGTTACACATGCTGACCAATCGCCTGTGGCTTTCACCAAAGCAAAGGGGGAGGGGGGAGGGGAGGGGACAGCTCCCAATGACGGGCCGGCTCCCGTTGTTCACTTCAAAGAGCCGGCTCTTAGAGCCGGTTCGTTCGTGACCGACACATCACTAGTTCAGACTACCCACCCTTTTTGGAGACCATGGAGGGGGTGCTGGAGAGCGCTCCTTCCGGTGACTCCCTCGTTCTGCTGGGGGACTTTAACGCTTACGGGGGCAACGAGAGTGAGACCTGGAGAGGTGTGATTGGGAGGAACGGCCCCCTGATCTGAATCTGAGTGGTGTTTAGTTATTGGACTTCTGTGCCAGTCATGGATAGTCCATAATGAACACCATGTTCAGACAAAGGTGTTAATATGTGCTCTTGGCACCGGGATACCTTAGGCCGCAGCTCGATGATCGACTTTGTTGTTGTTTCATCTGACCTGCGGCCGCATGTCTTGGACACTCGAGTGAAGAGAGGGGCGGAGCTGTCAACTGACCACTATGTAACCCATGTGATTGATGCTTCAGGGTTTGGTTTTCTCTGCCAGTCTTCAGTGCTTGCTAAAACCTTCAACTGAGCTTACCTGAGGGTGCAGTTGATTCACTGTTCTGAGAGGAAGAAACTGAACCGTACCATTTAAAAAGGGTAGCACTTTGCCAAAGTTACAGGAGTGTTGGTAAGCTGCACTTTCATTTTCCTCAGTTACCGATGGAGCCACTTGTTTTTAATGTTATACTTACCGTCATAGATCCTCCCTTTTTGCCTAACCGAGGCCAAAGTTTGTGTATGTGTTTCTACTCATCGGTGAGTAAACATATTCATTGATCTACACTGATTAGCTGCATGATCCAGTGTTGCTTGGAATATTTTTAGTGTCTTGAGATGTTGAACAGAATGTGGTTTATTGTTTTCACATAATTCCTGTCCAAAGATATTTGACCCAAGCACTTGTTTCCTGTGTGGGGAAGCTCAGCTGAGCAATAAATCAAACTGAGTGAAACAAACATGGTTACGTAATTAAGAGAAATGTGAATGTGGACCTCCTGGAAATTCTGTGGAGAACCTGAATGATTTGTGATGTTTTGTATATATGTAAATAGCAGAATTAATCATTTCCCTTTCTGGCTTTTGTTTTAGGTCAGGTTTTTGTGTGGATTTCTTTTCCTTTTCCCTTTACATTCAGTTCATCCCATTCACCGTCTTGAATTTTCCTTGGATGGCGAGCCACCCATGAACCAATTGAACTGTGGAACCCTGGATTGATGTCACAAGGAAACGAGCCCTTGTTCATGCAGATGAAGTCTGAAACTCTTCAAGGAACTGATGGACGGTCTATTGGTTATGTTTTTTGTAAATATATCACTGCTTATTTGATGTAAACCGTTTCACCTTGTGAATATTCAAAATACACTTTGAACGAAAACCCCTCTAATCAGTTGACTTTTTGACCATACTGTTTATTGACTCCTTTGTTGAACTTAGTTTTGGTTACCAATTATTCCATCTACTGGTTACAAGTCAGATTAGCGCACAGCTTTTGTCAAGGGGTTACAACTACCTGGTGGTGAGTTGGCTCAGATGGTGGGGGAGGATGCCGGTCAGACCAGGCAGGCCCAAACATATCACGAGGGTCTGCTGGGAACGTCTGGCAGAGTCTCCTGTCAGAAGGAGCTTCAATTCCCATCTCCGACAGAACTTCCAAAATGTTCCGGGGGAGGCAGGGGACATTGAGTCTGAATAGATCCTGTTCCGTGCCTCCATTGTTGAGGCGGCCGACCGGAGCTGTGGTCGCAGGATCGTCGGTGCCTGTCGTGGTGGCAACCCCCGAACCCGCTGGTGGACACCGGCGGTTGGGGATGCTGTCAAGCTGAAGAAAGAGTCCTATCAGGCCTTTTTGGCCTGTGGGACTCCAGAGGCAGCTGACGGGTACCGACGGTCCAAGCGGAACGCGGCTCGGGTGGTCGCCAAGGCAAATACCCGGGCATGGGAGGAGTTCGGAGAGACCATGGAGCAAGACTTACGTACGGCTTCGAGAAGATTCTGGTCCACCATCCAGCGCCTCAGGGGGGAAAGTAGTGCCCTACCAACACTGGGGACGGTGTGCTGCTGACCTCTAACCAGGACGTTGTGGATCGGTGGGCCGAATACTTTAAAGACCTCCTCAATCCCACCGACACGTCTTCCAGTGAGGAAGCAGTCTGGAGACTTTGGGTTGGCATCTCAAATCTCTGGTGCTGAGGTCACTGAGGTGGTTAAAAAGCTCCTCTGTGGCAAGGCTCCGGGGGTGGATGAGATCCGCCCAGAGTTCCTTAAGGCTCTGGATGTTGTGGGGCTGTGTTGGCTGACGCGGCTCTGCAATATTGCGTGGACATCAGGGGCAGTCCCACTAGACTGGCAGACCGGGGTGGTGGTCCCCTTATTTAAAAAGGGGGACCGCACGGTGTGTTCAAACTACAGGGGGATCACACTCCTGAGCCTACCTGGTAAGGTCTATTCAGGGGTTCTGGAGAGGAGGGTCCGTCGGATTGCTGAACCTCAGATTCAGGAGGAGCAATGTGGTTTTTGTCCTGGCCGTGGAACACTGGACCAGCTCTATACCCCTTAGGGGGATCCTGGAGGGTGCGTGGGAATTTGCCCAACCAGTCTACATGTGTTTTGTGGATTTGGAGAAGGCGTTTGACCGCGTCCCTCGGGGAGCCCTGTGGGGGGTACTCCGGGAGTATAGGGTACCAAGCCCTCTGATACAGGGTGTTAGGACCCTGTATGACCGGTGTCAGAGCTTGATCCGCATTGCTGGCAGTACGTCGGGCTCGTTCCCAGTGAGAGTTGGACTCCGCCAAGGCTGCCCTTTGTCACTGATTCTGTTTATAGCCTTTATGGATAGGATTTCTAGGCGCAGCCAAGGTGTGGAGGGCATCCGTTTTGGTGGCCTGAGGATCAGGTCTCTGCTTTTTGCAGATGATGTGGTCCTGTTGGCTTCATCAGAACGTGATCTTCAGCTTTCGCTGGAGCGGTTCGCAGCCGAGTGTGAAGCAGCTGGGATGAGAATCAGCTCCTAAATCTGAGACCATGGTCTTGATTCCGAAAGCGTAGAATGCCTTCTCTGGGTCAGGGATGAGGTCCTGCCCCAAGTGGAGGAGTTTAAGTATCTCGGGGTCTTGTTCACGAGTGAGGGAAAACTGGAGCGTGAGATTGATAGGCGGATTGGTGCTGCATCTGCAGTGATGTGGGCATTGTACCGATCTGTCGTGGTGAAGAGAGAGCTGAGTCAGAAGGTGGAGCTCTCGATTTACCAGTCGATCTACGTTCCTACCCTCACCTATGGTCATGAGCTTTGGGTAGTGACCGAAAGAATGAGATTGCTGATACAAGCTGCCGAAATGAGTTTTCTCCGAAGAGTGGCTGGGCTCTCCCTCAGAGATAGGGTGAGAAGCTCTGTCATCTGGGAGGGGCTCGGAGTAGATCCACTGCTCCTCCACATCGAGAGGAGCCAGTTGTGGTGGCTCGGGCTTCTGGTCAGGATGCCTCCCTGGTGAGGTTTTCCGGGCACATCCAACCGGGAGGAGACCTAAAGGAAGACCCAGGACACAGTGGAGGGAATATGTCTCTCACCTGGCAAACGCCTTGGGATTCCCCCGGAGGAGCTGGCCCAAGTGGCTGGGGAGAGGGAAGTGTGGGCCTCTCGACTTAGGATGATGCCCCCGCGACCCGACTCCGGATAAGCGGGTGAAAATGGATGGATGGATTGAATTTTTATCTTTGATTCTTCTCTCCGTTTACTCTTGAGGACATCATCAGACTTGGTAACATTTGAGATCAGACTGTTATTTTATCAGGAATATTTTATGATCGGCGTCTTTACAAATCTATGCTGACTCTCCTGAAACTTCCCCGACCTTCATGCAGCGGTCACCAGTAAAACGATCCCTTCTCTGCATAAAAGGAAAAAACCTTCTGGATTTAGTCTTTTATTGACATTATAATTTATTCTGAACAATCAGTCCCTGACGAAAGCAGCGGCTCCTCTTCTTACCCCAGATTAACAACTCAACTGAATTATTACATTACTGTGTGTGTGTGTGTGTGTGTTGTATACATGTTCAGCACTATGAAATAACAGCTCCCTTTAGGAGGTCAACATAAACCACAGACCTATGATCCTACAAGCAGGATGACTGGAAGAACTTCAGGTATGAAGCAAGGAAACACACACACACACACACACACACACACACACACACACACACACACACACACACACACACACACACACACACACACACACACACACACACTTCAGCCTTCTTCTCCAACAGAAATGCATTTTTGACATGAATGAACATCCAGAGCCGACGCACGGTGAATAATACCCGTCGCTGTTTGCAAAGGAAATGTTTCCAATAAAAAAAGTTTCATATGTACTGCTCAGTAAAAATGACTCCAGACATCCACAACAGTCTGAAAACATCCTTATCTTAAATGTGCAAATGAGTCACGCTCTCCTCCGAGCTTCTAAAGTCATAAAATAAAAACCATCCGTTCGTTCCAGCCAGCTCACTGGTCCAGAGCCGCGTTCACTCAGACTTTCTGCTGATTCGTCACTTCTCGTAGGAAAGTTTCAGTCGTGTCTGCAGCATATGGACTTTATGATGCATCTCCTGCTGGTGGACACTGATGATGATGCAATACACCATGGCCGTCCTCCACCTCTCCTCACCGATGTCGTCACACACAGGAGAACAGGCCGAAGTGGAAGATTAAAGAGAAACTAGCTGATCTCTGCAGGTCTGGCTTGTTCCCTTTCAAACACACACACACACACGTGCACGCACACACACACACATACACACACACACACACTCTCATTTCCTCACCTCTATTGCACATTCTGTGTCACAAATGAAAACTGATCTATTGCGATGAGATTCGGTGGTTTCGTTTTTAGGCACATTAGAACATTCAGTCACAGCTGGAGGACATACGAAAGCCCCAACCTGGATTCATTTCCTGGTACAGAGATAAAGGGTCACTTGGGGTCGTTGCCACAGTGTTGATCGTTTCATTCTCAAAAATCAGAAATGGGCCGGAGCACGAAACTCAAGGTTTTGGCTTTGGTTAGCTTTGATGTCATTTTCCACTTTTGGCACATTTAAACAAATGGAACGAGAATAAAATGGGCCAGGATTTCATCCTCATCAAGAACACGGTGCACCAGATTGGGGCTTTAATATAATCACTGATATTGCACAGACAGTACGAAGAGTAACAGAGTAAATGAGAGGAAGGAAGGCAGGGACAACAGCTGTGTGGCTAAATATGCATTCCCTCTATGTTCCGGTCTCTTCCTGACCGAGGCGCTCCTGTGGCGCTGAGTAGGAACAGTCGGGTCGTGCGTGTCTCCGTACGACCGCCTCCAGAGCGTGTAACGTCTGTGGGACGCGTACGGCCTTCTGAACCACCCACTCAGTCTCTTTGTCCCTTTCCTCTTTGTGTTCTGTGTCGTGCACAGTTTGTGGTATGAGCGTGCACGGCGGGCCACCGGGGTCTTTCATGGCCATGCTGGCCCCCACCATGGCCGGATAGCTCCGGTTCCTCCTCAGTCCTGCATTTAGACCTGGAAGCCCTCCGCCCAGCACGCTGCTCCCCAGGCCGGAGGAGCCGAAGGGGGCCAACAGAGCGCTGCTGGAGGAGGCCGAGGCCGAAAGAGGGGAGAGTGTTCGGAAACGCTTCAGCTTGTCCACAAGTCCGAGGTTTGTCACCTCGCTTTGGCTGTCCTCGTCCTCCTGGATGCCGCGCTCTCTCTCCAAATCACCCAACACCTCCCTCAGAATGATGCGAGCCGGCTTAGAGGCGAGGAAGGCGTCATAATACGGCGGGTCGTCTTTGAGAGGGCTGAATTGAAACTCAGGGCTAGCTGCAGCAAAGGAAGCAGATCTGGAGCGAGGTGAGCTGGGTGGAGTGGAAGGCTGCAGGAGGAGGGTGTCAGGTCGCTTCATCGACTTCCTGATTTCACCCTCCACAGATCTCATGCTGCACACCTGCGCCGGGACTCCTCCCAGGACGGCTGAAGCCCCACCAGCATCCAGCGCTCGGTCCCAGCTGCACGGGTTGTACACCGAGGCAGAGATCCCCCGCTCCAGCAGGAGGCGCACTAGGCCTAGAGAGGTGCTGGTGGTCTTGGTGGAGTCCCTAAGGTTGGTGGAGGACTGGGAAAGGGAGAGGCGGCGTGGGGTGCAGCAGGGGGTGTACGAGGGTGTAGGAGGAGCTGAGAAGGGTACAGGAGAGGGAGAGTGGGAGGGCGTGTTGAAGTTAGTGCTGCTCGGAGACGAGGCCACAGCCGGGCTGGAGAAGAGAGGACAGAAGGAGGAGACAAGAGGAGGACAGGAAGAAGAAAGTGTGATTGGGTGTGTATGAAGAATCAGAGCAGTAGGCGTGCAGAAACAGGAAGTGATTATTCAACATTACATCAGACCATGCAGGAGGCCAAATGTTTGCTTTAGTAACAAACGGTGAGTAAAGAAATCCTACAGACCCCAAAATGCACCGGGTCAGCAGTCACCCCCCGCTGCTGTTTCATCCGTCGCTAAAGAGCCAGGCATGAAACAGCCGGTAAGACCCCGCCCCAACGGGAGGGGGTCTGAGGTTAATCCTGCAGCTACAACAGCAGCACCACCATGCTCTCTCACCATTCACACCTGTAGCTGAACTCAGTGGGTCTGCTCTACTTCAGCCATGACAACCATGTGATACAGTTCCTCCTCCTCATCACATGACCTGTCGACCCAATCGGGGGCAGAGAGGGCCGTGAGAACGCTACTTTGTGGTCGTCTGCTGTGGTTTCAAGTCGCTACTCTAAATAATTCACGAAGAAAAGAAAGCAGCTGAAGAGAGAGACAGAACTGGTGAGAGGAGTTACCTGGGTGAGACAGAGGTCAGCTGATCAGACGGGTGGAGGATCCTGCAGGTGGTGAAGGTGTAAGTGGAGCTGGTGTGAGACGAGGACTTCCCTGGGAAATATACTGGGGGGGGGGGGCAAAAGGAGATGCTGTTAGTATTAAAAACACATTTAAAGTCTCTACACACACCAAAGTAGGAAAGACACAGAATGCAGCCATAGTTTATGCTCCACCCCCCAGTGTGTGTGTGTGTGTGTGTGTGGGGGGGGGGGGGGGGTCTCTCTCAGCATGCAGCGACACACGTCACACACCCATGTGACCTGAACAGCTGCCCTAACAGCTGATGCAGACATGATCCTAAACGGGACCATGGTCAGGATGTTCCTGCTGTGACATCACAGCGACACTAACGTCTGAGCCTCATCCTAACTCACACGTTTGAGTTTGAAAGAGGAGAAAAGTGGCTAAATGTGAGGAAAAGAAGGTCATTTAAGGAGGAACTGAGAAATAAAAGTTAAATAAATAAAAGTACTCTTGTCTCGGTGGAGCTCGATGGCTGCAGTGACTGCTCCTGAGGTGGGTGGGTGCACATGCGTGTGGCCATGCAGGTAAAGGGGACACATTATGGTGGTGAAATGTCCAGTTAAACCCCACTGATTCCTCACCCCCCCACACCCTTCTTTTCCATGATCCCGTTTTCTCCCCCGAGCTCCAGACTAAAGTGAAGATTGGATGGTGGACGCGGCGCTGCGCCTCCTGCTAGGAGGCTCCCTCACCAGGCATGTGGTCGAGAGAGGTTGGCTGCAGGCCGGGGAGCTCCTTGAGGTCCATGTGCCTGTTGCTCTCTGAAGAGGGGGAGGCGAGAGGCAAAGGAGAGGAGCTGGAAACGGGAGGGGGCATGTTTCCTTCAACTACACCACAAATTTCCCCGAGTTCTTCGAAGCGGCTGCTGCTGTCGGTGCAAAGTGTTCTGTTACAGCAGACAGAGGTAGAGCGGAGCGGGCTGGGTGGAGCCGAGCCGGTAAAGGAGTCACATGACACTTCATCCTCCTCTGGTTGGTCCAGATCCCAGCTGACTTCCTGTTCCTGCTCGTGTGCTAAAGTGCAGAAGCCCTTGGTGACCACGCCGGGCCGGCGATCCATCAGAGCGCCCATGTGGGGTTGAGCCAGCTGCTGCCAGGCGTGGAGAGTAGCAGAGCCTACCGAGGACAAATAAAACCCTTTTAATAAAAATAATAATAATGTGTGTGTGTGTGAGAGAGAGAGAGAGAGAGAGAGAGAGAGAGAGAGAGAGAGAGAGAGAGAGAGAGAGAGAGAGAGAGAGAGAGAGAGAGAGAGAGAGAGAGAGAGAGAGAGAGAGAGAGAGAGAGAGAGAGAGAGAGAGAGAGAGAGAGAGAGAGAGAGAGAGAGAGAGAGAGAGAGAGAGAGAGAGAGAGAATGTATAAGAAATGAAAACATGTTTATGGAAAGGTGCGTCAACGCAGCGCTTGGGTGGAAAAAGGAGATGATTTTAGCTTTATGACTTTTTAAAAGAGACTTTAAATCAGAACAATTAGAGATTTTAAGTCTGCCTTCAGTTCAGGACAGAGATGACAGGAATCTAACCAGCAACCAGATCAGATAGTTTCCAGCTAAATGAACTTTCCCTACTTAGTGATCCGGTGTTTTTCCTTGTGATGAGTCAGAACCAGAACACGAAACAAGGATGAGATAAAAGGAAGGTGAGGAAATTAGCTGAATTTTATTCAGATCAGCAACAGAGACACAAACGCTGAACAGAACAGGAGGCGTGTGAAGAAAAGTGGCAGAAAGTAAAGATTCGGAGGAAAAGGACTAAAACATAGAAACATGCTTCTGCTCTCTCACTGGTTACACCTTCATGGCTTTTTCAGTCGTCCTATTTTATTCCTTTCGTATAAATGTTTAGATAGGACTGCCGCTGCAGGAGCTGCGGTTTGCAGCACTGCTGCCTAACGGGGAGAAGGTTGCAGGTTTGAATCCCAGCTGCATGGAGTCAGCCTGTTTTCTGCTCCGGTTTTCTCCCACAGATCAAAAACAAAACCGTCCCTAGGTGTGAGTGAGTGTCCCTGTGATGGACGGGACACTTGTCCAGGGTGTTCCACTGGAGTGGGCCTGCCTTGTTCACGTACACACACACACACACACACACACACACACACACACACACACACACACACACACACACACACACACACACACACACACACACACACACACACACACACACACACACACACACACACACACACAGCTAAGATCATGTTTAGACACAATAAGTGGGTGTAATTCGGATTATGACCACTAGGCGGAGACACAAACCTGTTTGACATCAAGTGGATGAGATAAAAATAAATGTACCAACACATCTACAGCAGCTGTTGGAAACTTAAATCACACCTAAGCGTAGAGCTTCACAACATCCCAGCACCTTCCATCAGTCATGTGACAAAAAGTGGATCAAAGCACAAACACATTCAGGTTTAACTTGCTGACATCGTGTGGATCATTTGCGTGGACGTATTCATGGTTGCTCTTCTCTGTCAGACATGTTTAGACACATGTTCATGTTACGGTTCGTAACCGGGCAGCAGCCTACGCTTCCACGCAGCGAGGCGGAGTGTGTCTGAAATAGAAGGAGTGCTGCAGAACGGAACTTCCTTCCTGTTGCTCCAGCAGCTTCCGCAGAACCCCGCCCAGAGCCCGCGCTGCTCTGATGGGAGGCTGCACACCCGACGGGCTGCTGTCGGAGCGCCGCAGCAGACCGTTAACTTCCACCACGGTTCTGAGAACGACTCTGGAGCGACCCCGGTTCTGGAATACTAGATACTGATTCTGCTGCTGGTGACTCTCAGAGGAAATGTGGGAGGCAGATTTCTCCTTCAGCCTGTGGTTCTGAAGGTCATTTAGTTGAGATAAAGTTGTTTTGTTGCTCTTAACAGAATAATCACCTTCTAGCGGCTTTACAATCTGCAGCTTCTCTGGCAGGTAGGAGCGAGCTGTGATGGAGAATCCCGACCAGACGCTTCCAAAGGACGGATGAGAGCAGAACGACAGAAGACTCTCTGTGGGTGTCCCCGCGCCTCTGCTGCCCTCCCCCCCTTCTTTCTCCTCCTCTTTAGCGAGGAAAGCCAGCTTCCTCTCCCTCTCTTCCTCAAAAAAGCGTTTTTCAGAGAGGTAGTTGTCGCGGCGGAGGGACAGACGACGCAGAGCCGCCTCCAGGTCTCTGCTGCCCGGGGTCCCTGGAGTCCCAGGGGGGCGCTTGTTAGAGTCCTCTGGCCTGAAGAGAGAGACGTGAATTAGCACATCAGGAGGGAGTCATCTCTGCTAAGGAACCTGACAGGTCTGAGTTCCCGTACCCGTCATCAGGACGCTCCAGAATGCTGCTCGTCCTGTTGTCCAGGATGATCCCGCTTCCTGTTTCGCTCCCGTAGATGGAGTTGGATGGAGGCGTGCCCACCCTGCTGGAGCGCCCTGAGTTAAGGCAGGAGGTCTGATTGGAGCCTGGGATGTTGAGGGGGGAGGGGGCGGCGGGGGAGCGCCGCATCAGGTTGAGGTTTTTCACCGTCTGGAACACGCGCTTCGGGTGCAGTCTAGACAAACGGGAGCAGGAATAAAAAACACGTGTGAACGATGCAGGAGGTCAGATTACAAACGTCCTCGCACCTCTGTTCTTCTACATCTGGATCGTCCATCTGGAGCTCCTTCCTCATGGTGCCCTCGATTTCTGCTGCCAGAGAGTCCTGAGGAGAAAAGGGACACCGTGATTATCTGTTCTCTGTTCCCGCAGCAGGCCGAGCGAGCCCGCCTCTACGGAGAAGAGCGAAGCTGACCATCGGGAACAGGCCGAGGGAATGGAAGCGCCTCGGGGTGCTGAGCGGCAGATTCTTATTCCTCAGGTTCTTCAGCTCCTCCTGAGCCTCGTGAAGCATCTCCATACACTCCACATACTTGTCCTGCAACTCCTGCAGCTGCAGGTGAACACAAGAACAAAATCAAGGAAAAATTTACAAAAAAATTAATAAACAAACTGTTAATAATGTAGCTCTCGTGGTGAAGGCGTTGCGTGAGCTGACTGACCCTAACCCTACCTCAGCAGTGAGCTGTCGCTGCGCGTCCTTGGCTGCTCCCAAATGCTGAGTCAGCTCTTCGTTCTCCACGGCATACTAAACAGCAAGGACGACGCAGCTGTGAACATGCTTTTGTCTCAGCGTTAAATAAAGTTTTTTATACGATGTCAGAGCTGTCGTACAAGCTTGGCCTTCTTTTGCAGATCCACTATCTGAGAGAGGAGGTGTGTGATCTCCTCCTGCTGTCTGGAAGCGTCCTCAGTCTTCCTGGCCAGATCTTCTGCCAGAGAGGAAATCTGGAGGTTGGCACCGCCTGGAACCACGGGGAGGGTCATTATAGAGAGCAAAAACTCTTTAAATATGAAACAAATGGCTGGTGTTAGATAAAAATGAGTCAAATACTCACGCAGTTCTTTGACACAGTCATTGACAAGTTGCTGCTCCTTCTCCTCGTAGGAGATCGTTTCGGTCTCTAAATGATTCGCCTGGAAAAACGATTGGATTGTTATCCAAGGCCTGGAATGTTTCTGAACGTCTGAGATCACAACACGGACTCTGTTTGCACTAATGGTTTGTTTGTGATCGGCTCGCTGCTGCAGAAGCTCGGTCTCTGGGTCTCAGACGTTTATCTGTCAGTGTGATCCTGATAAATCACCTAGTTTAGACGTTCTGCTAAAACTATTGACACGCTTACTGTCAACCACATTAATGAAGCAAACTGACACATGAGATGGAGGAAAGTATTTTTGGATTCTTATGTCATCTGTAAAAAATACAAAGTTTGTATCATCATTTGACCAAAATTAGATATGAAGTCATTTTCTTCTTAAGCTTGAAGTTATTTCATATTCAGCTCAGCAGCTTTAACTAGTGCAGCCCAAAACACTGCTGTGTGTGTGTGTGTGTGTGTGTGTGTACCGCAGATCGCAGAGATTTGTTTTCCTCTTCCAAATCTTTGAGTTTCTTCTGTAAGGAGTCCACAGGGAAACAGGCTGGAGCCGCCACACTGGGTTCACTGGGTCGCACGCTACACACACACACACACACACGCACACGCACACGCACACGCACACACACACACACGCACACACACACACACACACACACACACACACACACACACACACACACACACACAGTGATTTTAACCATAAAGTTTTTATATTAACGTGTTTAATGAAGCGGTTTCTTTGCATCCAATCAGAATCCTGCTGAGCAGCAGCGTGGCGTTGGATCTGATCAGGAGGAAAAAGGCAAGAGGAGGGATAAAAATAGGCTCACGGGGTGGAGGTGTTAGACTCCCCTTCGCTCTCCTCAGCAGCGTTGGTGTAAAACTGCAACAGCTCATCTTTCATGGACAGGTCATGACGCAGCTGAGACACCTGGAAGCATGAGAGAAGTGAAGCTGCAGCAGCTGTACCCGAAGGTGCTGAGAACGGCATCATGTCATCCCAAACCTTTTCATCTTTTTCTGATGCTAATTATTTGTGCTATTTAGGAAACCTTAAAGTAACACAGGCTAGTTTACAACATTAAGCTAGAGCTTTAACATAGATCTCAGTGATTGCAGAGTCAGACCAGTTTCATATCTGACACCACTCTGCATCCCTCTGCTGACCCAGATAGGCTTGTGGAGCGGGCAGGTGTTCTATAGGGGGAGCCCTCTGCCTTCTTAATTGGTGTTAGCAGTAATGCTAGTGGTTAGCATTTTCAGTTCCCCTATCGTCAGTAAAAAGCACATGAAGAAGAAAAAGATGAAGTTTGCTTTCTCTGCTGGCATCATGGCGGAGCCTCGGAGTAAAAGTCAGTAAAGTCATTGGAGGTGACGCAAAGAGCTAAAACCAGAGTACGTAAGCTAGTCTGAGGGAGATAAAGGAGACTACAAAATCACAGACTGATGGTGACCTGGCTTTGTTGCTACAGGACTTGTAAGTAATACTTTTTTGTCCAACAGTGCGGATCTTTTTTACTTTGTGGTTTTTTTTTATAGTAACTGGCTCATGTTAGTGTTAGCTCGTGGTTAGCGCTAGCTACAGTAAGCTGCTGCAGAGTTGTAATTCCACTTTTAACCAGTAGAGGGGATAAGTAGGAGACTATCTAGTGTTACTTTACAGTGTAAAAACAGAAGTCCATCTTCCAGCCCAGAGACACGGTGTCGTTCGTACCTCCTCTCGCACGTGCTCGATTTGCTCCTCCAGCACTTCATTCCTGTCACTGAGGGCTTTGTTCTTCTTCAGCAGCGACTGGCCGATGCGAGCCGCTAACTCCAAGTCTCGCTCTTTCTGCACAAGGAGATAAAATCATTTAGGACTTCCAGGAATCTATCACCAAATCCTGCCTTTTTATTAAAATGTTGCTCTTTTCTTTTAAGCCCCAAATGAGTCACTTCCCATCATTTTGGTCTTTATATGCTATTTATCACTTGTCATCCAAGGGCATCAGTGTTTTAGCAGACTGTCATTTAAAATAAAACAAAAACAGAAACACATTAAACATTTCTGGTGTTCTGTAGAAGGCTCACTCACTCACTCACTCACTCACTCACTCACTCACTCAGGTAATGTGTGTTTGAATATGATATCAGAAAGAATTTAACACTATAGAAATGTAAAATATTACACAAATAACACATTTTTTACCAAATATGAAGGAGAAAAAGGACGATTAGGTCTGATGTTACGACAGATAAGTGTTATCTTTATTTAGGGCTAGGAAACTTCATTCATGCCACTCCCTTTAGAACTAATTATGTGATGATTGTATGTAACTTTACATGAAATACTTTTATATGTCATGTATTTTTCATCATATGTACAGATTTTTGTTAGCCTAGTGAACTAGACCAAAGTTTGGTCTAGGAACGCTCCACTGGAACCCCCGCAGCCCCTAGCAGCATTCTGGCTGGCCAATCACAGCTCTCTATAGGGGTTTCAAACTGATAGAGAGCTGTGATTGGTCAACAAAGGTGGGCCAATCACAGCGCTCTATCGGATTTGTGGGCCAATCAGGGACCTCTGTCTTATTTTGAATTGACTTGGGCTTTATTAGATTTAGAAGCTTTTATTTAGAAAGTCCTTTATTTTGGAAAAAAGGATGTAATTCTCCTTATTCAACAGCAAAACACATCGTTTATCGACACCCGTTGAGGTGAGTACATCACAATGTTCGTTGTCCAGCAGCATGCAGAGGTCGTGTGAAAAACAACTGTAGCACCCGCCCCACGATGAGAACTGACAATGGAGCCTTGCCAGGCTACATAACATATTTACTTAGTCTGGCTTGTCAGGCTTG
The DNA here is from genome assembly GCF_043380555.1 of Nothobranchius furzeri. Taxonomy (NCBI): domain Eukaryota; kingdom Metazoa; phylum Chordata; class Actinopteri; order Cyprinodontiformes; family Nothobranchiidae; genus Nothobranchius; species Nothobranchius furzeri. Next base: position 33,903,886 of record NC_091745.1, read on the forward strand.
TTTTTTGTTGTTTTTTATGCTGGTTTGATTCATCTGTTGTAATTCAACTTCTTATTAGTTTCTAAAACGATCAAATAAAAAATGAACAGAATTCACTCGAACCTCTTCCAGCAGTCGAGTGACAGCATCTATGTCGCTGTAGGTCTTTGTCATCTGGCCCACTCTATCAGCGCACAGCACTGCAGGGAGACAAAAGAAGGCTGTTAATGTCACTTTAAATGAGGAGGACAGTGGACAGATGAGACAAAACATGAACATCACAGCAACAGAAGGACATGGTGGTGGTGGTGTGATGGTCTGGGGCTGCTCTGACTGATGGAAGCATGGATCCTGAACAAGAATGTCTGACATTAAACGGGTTGTCGATGCTGGAAAACCATCCACGAGGGCTGAGTTAAACTACTCAGTAAAAACGAGTAGGACAAACATCTCCTTGGGGATTTGAGACATTCATGACCATCTATTGTCACAAATTAGTTTTCGGGGGTAAAATTATTTTCCACAGCAAAGTAACAAGTGTAAATAAAATCCTAAAAGAGCAAATGCCACAGAGATGATGACACTTGAGACTCATTGAAGTCCCATTAGTCATCACACACTGGTGAAGTTCATCTTTTGCTCATTTCCGTGGGGAGTGGTGAGCTGCAGCTCACAGCTGTGGCTGTGCTCAGGAACTAGTTGGTGGTTTAACCCCAATCCTTAAAGCTGAGTGTCAAGCAGGGAGGCATTGGGTCCCATTGTATAAAAATATAAGGTTTTTGGTATGACCTGACCAGGATTTGAACCCCGATCTCCCAGTCCCACAGAGAAGAATTATGATGTTTCAGAGGACAAACCACTTTTCACCTATAGCCAACTAAAACTTATCTCAGAAGAAAGGACGAAGCTGCTGACTTGCTGCATAATTAGGCTGATTGTGTTCTCAGTATTTACCCTCACTGATGGGTGGAGTGCTTTGAGCCATCTGACTGTTTATTAAGCAACTTTGCATAACACACTACAAACAGGTGTTGCATTTGAAACTGCAGCATGCATGACTGACATGGCTAACACTGAATGCCATCTCCTTTACGCTTGCAGAGTCCATTTATCATGTTGTGTTTCAATCATAAACACATTTTACCCTTATACACGAATACGCACACACCTGATGCCCTTTAATCCACCTGGTGATAAGCTATTACGCACCAGTGGCGTGGGGGAGGGCACATCCCAGGTCTGGTTGTTTACAATCAACCACAGTTCATCCAGCAATATGAAAACTGGCCCTTTATATGGAATAAATGCTTAAAAATAGCAGTACCAGATTATACTAATCTATTACAAAGGCTTGAATAAATGATTGGGATTAAGAGAACAGCGCTGAACTGGCTTAAGTCATATTTATGTGATGAAGCCAAGTCGTGGAGTTCCACAGGGCTCAATGTTTGGCCCAGTGCACTTTAATTTCTATATGCCTCCATTTGGTAACATTTTTAAACAAACAGACATAAAAGGTGAACCTTAAACTTTCATTTTGATAGATATTACGGTTAGTGTTAGTTTAAGCTATTCTGACTCATCCCTTTAGTTATTCTGTTAGGCATGACTGCTGGAGGGCACGAGGACGACGTTGATCCCTGCTGCACTTATTCTCTCTATTCTCCATGTTTGTGTTTACAGTTATTGCTGACATTAACTTTGTTTATCTTTCATAGAAACAACTAGCCCTAACCCCTCTTTCCTGTCGTCTCAGAACCCAGGAAGTGGAGGCAAGAAGCTGCAGATTTTAAGACCGGTTCTGATGGAGGTTCTCCCTGTTGTCTATGCTGATGTACTTGCGGAGGATTGTTCTGACACAACATGCAGGGTTTCCTAAATAGAACGACGTTTTCTATGTTATAATCTACTGTATCCGAGTACATTACAGTTACATTGAATTGACTGGGTTTGAATACGTACATATTAAAAAATTAAATGCTGTTTGTTTTTTACAACAGCTCTACAGAAGATTTTTGTTGCAAATGTGTGCTATATACACTAATTTTATTGATTTAACACTAAATTCTGATACAACAGACTCATGTGGCCTACTCTTAGATATTATTCACATTTATTTTCTCAACAACTTTTCCTCCTTGGGTTGGAGGGGAGTTGGGATGATTGAGCCTGAACATGCGTGTTTTTGGTCTGTGGGGGGAACAAAAAAATGTTGCAGCTGGGATTCAAACCTGCAACCTTGCTATGAGGCAACAGCCACGGCTCCACCATGCTTACTTTACAGATGTAGTCACGTGTGTTTGTTGCTAAATCATAAATGGAACACTGATTGTCACAAGTGGCTTTAAAAAAATATATATATATATATTACAATTTTAGAGTGCATCAAACTGCATAAACACCCAATAGGGTGACTTAGGTCAAGAGTCCATGAAGGATGCAAACAGAGTCAGGCAATGCAAAGCACACATTTCCATATCTTTGCAGGCCCAAACCATATATGGACACTGAAACAAGACTCAACATTAGCCTCAGCTGACCGGGTGGTGGCTACCTTTATTTTCCATTTTTATTATCAGTTAATGAGGTTTTACTAGGCTGAACGAGTCCCCGAGCAGCCCCAGGTTTCTGCAGGGTCTGAACCATTTCATCTGTGTAATCATCATGTAATCAGAAGCTGCAGTCATGCATTCAGCTGCACTTAGCGTAGACACAATGGTGCTTTGAGCTGACGTCAGCATGCTGTAAATATTAAAGCTGTAGCATGAAAACTCCTAATGTTTGTCATCAACGAGGTTCAGCATTCTGACGTTTCCCGAGCAGAACTAAAACTCCTGCATTTTCCTCTTGTTTACTTGCTTATGCAGCAATGCAGATGCACTGACAGCTGGGTCCAGTTAAGAAGTGGATTATAACTGAGATGAAACAGCTTTAAAAGCAGATATTGACATGGTGGTTCTGGTACACTGACTTTTATCTGTACTGTTGTTGTAGGAAGCAGGAAACGTTTTCAGATGGCAGCAACTGAAGTAGCTTTTTGCACATCAACAGCTAACCAATCCATCAGTCTAAAACCAACCAGCAAAAGGTAACGACTGTTAAAACCTCCCACAGAAACTCTTAAAGATGAGCTGTGTAAGTGCATCAGCCTGCAGATATGAAAACCTGACTGGAGGGGAGGAAAACCTCAACGCTTCAGGGACAAAGTCCCACAGTAAAAACACGTAAAGAATCGGAACAACGTTCCGACTCTTCTGGGTAGGGAAGCCTCTTTGTCCAGGAAAAAAACAACATGAGGATTAAACACGTCCAACCACAGCATTTGCATTACTTTTGCTTTCTGCACGCCGATGAGATTGTGAACTTGATAGCACAAGGTGCAGTCTGTTTACTTGTTTATTTATGTACACACTTCCCATAAAAAAAACACATGCTGGTTTAGCTCCACAATAAAACTCCACCCAGGTGTGACTAAGGCTCAGAATGCAGTTGGTTTAACTTATATGCCAAGAGGAAATGCTAATAATTATTTTACTGATAAATACAGGAGATAGACTTAACCCAAACAGGGTGTAAGACTAGAAAGCATGTCTGCAACCCGGGTTATGTGAATAATGTAAATGTAATCTAAGAGCAGGTACTCTAGGACGGACGGACACACACACACACACACACACACACACACACACACACACACACACACACACACACACACTTGGTTTCATGTGCCAGGCTAAGCGGAGTCCTAGCTCCGAGCACGTTGTTTTTAATTAGTCTAAAGGACAAAAACAATCCACAAGGCTGTCTATGAGACGAGGTTCATTCATGTCCTCCTAGAAGCTATTTTAAATAATCTGAAAAGAAAAAGTAAGGGCTGCACACTTCAGCACACCGCTCATAAACACACACACACACACACACACACACACACACACACACACTGGCCTGAAGTCTACCTTCACACAGAGCTTCATTCCTTTCTCCGGTCTCCTCCTGTTGGAACACCTCATGCCTGGGGAGGAAGAAGATTTCCTCCTCCACCTCTTCCCCCTGCGGTGAACCTTCATGAACAGGTGAACAAACATATTCCTCATCGGGCAGGTTGGAGAACTCCAGTTTGTTCTCAGAGCCGGATGCGTGGAGTGCCATGCTCCCTCCTGGCACTGCAGCTAACCGGTGAACCACAAAGTCCACGGGAGCGAAGCCATGCCTCCAACCTGCTGATCTGATCACATCTGGGAGGGATTCTGGAGAAACGCTCCCAGGAGAAGTATGTCTGAATCCCTCTCCAGCCACTTCATGGCAGCTAAGAGGAAGAGTGCCGTGAGTTTGTATGAGTCGTATAATCAGGAGTGAGTTGGGTTCGTCCCCTGGGCAGGTTGGTGAGACTACCAGACAGCTGGACTCCTCCTCTTTTCCCTGCCTGACTGGTCAGTCCATGGCCTATTCCACTCCCCCCATACACAGAGGGTAGACAGACCCATCCAGACTTAGAGAATGAAGCTAAAACAGCTTCTGGGAACAGACTAGAGGATTTAATGAGCATCATTTGATCCTTAAATCTGTAATCTGGTCAAAACATCGACATCGTCCTTATTCTCTCGGCTGAGACGAACAGCAAGGTGGTACAGTCCTGCTCAGCCTCTATGGTGACACAACAGGAACAGACAGGCACCTGCTCCCAGGGCGTGGCCACCCAAGCACACCTTCACAGGTGAATGTTTTAACCAGCACAGGTGTATGAGTGGTGGCAAGGATGCATTCTTTTCTAGGTTTATTCCAGATATCACATTTTAGAGACAAAGGAATACTTTTCTTTGTTTTTGGCTCAGATCGTCGTATCACAGACGACAGCCACACACCCCACCCCCGGTCCTGGTTCTTCCAGTTTTCTCTTGTTTCTAGAGGTCTCTGCCCCTCCCTCTGTGCATGCTCAGGAGGACATTGAAACGTTAAGTCTCTGACAGGATTAATAAACAACATTTAATCTAACATTAGGAGAGAATAAAGCCATAGCTAAGACCTTCTGAAGGAGGGAAAAGATGATGAATGAATGAAATTTACAGCAGTCCATGCAAACCCTTTTCACAGACACCGTCACTTTTGCACAGCATGATTATTTAGATTGTGTGTTAGCAACCTCCATCAGCGTCCCAGAGCAGCCTGGGCCACGTCCTGCTGCTACTGGTGACAGATTAGCATCAGTTACTTTTACGTTTAGATGGAAACTGTTTTTAGGAGGGAGAGATCCACTCAGGCTGTTTACCTGCTCAGAGCTAGCCCGTGTTCATTCAAACTAAGGTCCTTTAAGGCATCGTCTACAACTACAATATAAACTGTTACTCATTTAAAAACACTGCACTTAGAAAAACATTGTAAAGGACGGGTCGAGTTCAAATGTTCTCCAGTTTAAAACATAAAATCCACTCCATCTCACAGAACCAAACATAGAGTCAAAGTGCTGGGTTTAAAATGCTAAGCAGCGCTTGGAGGCCCGTCTCGCTGCTAATGCAGCCTTTTATTATATTGTTTAAGCTGACCATTTTCTCTGCTGGTATAATGGCTTTCTCTTGTCATCGTGGTTGGTTGAGGGTGAGCGGTAAAGCATAAACAAACAGTGCCCTCATTGTTCTATCTCCAGAGAACTCAGTAATCAACCATCCCGGGTGCTGAGCCAACTTTCGTTCTGCTTGAGCAAAAAAACACGACCCATTTTTTTAGATGACAGGTGTGACATCAAACCCTCCATTTTTGTCTTTGTTTAACTCAAACTGTATGATTAAAATTTGTGTGTGTGTGTGTGTGTGTGTGTGTGTGTGTGCGTGCGTGCGTGCGTGCGTGCATGTGTGTGTGTGTGTGTGCGCGCTCTGTCTTCTCCATCTCCAGTGAGTCATGGAGGATGACTGCTTATACTGAGCCAGGATCCTCTGGAGGTTTCTTCCTGTTAAAAGGGAGTTTTCCTCTCCACTGTCGCTACATGCTTGCTTAGTATGAAGATTGCTGTAAAGACTCTGACACTAGTCAGTGACTCGATGCAACCTGCTGGGTTCCTTATATAGGAAACTCATTACTGATTGGCTTAATGACCTGACCTGTGTTGTTTAGCGTGAAGGTCCTTGAGACGACTCTGGTCATGATTCATCAGCACTATAGAAATAAACTTGATAGAATTGTTACGGGTTGGTCATTTGAAGCTCTGAAACCAAACGTGTGTTTTTTCTAACCTGAGCAAGGGAACAATGACTTTTACCGATGAAGGTGATGCACCGAAGTGTGAACGTGGTTTGTTGTGTGGTGGCATCAGCTCTAAGGCCAGATAAGGAAACAAGCCACACTTATGTATTATAGGTTTATGTTTATTTATGTTTATTCATTTAGCAGACGCTTTTATCCAAAGCGACTTTCAATTTATAACCTATAGGGCATGTTGTGATCTGTGGGGGAAATCGGAGTACCAGAAGACAACCCACACATGCATGGGGAGAACATGCAACTCCACGCAGAAAGGCAGCAGCCGAGCCTCGAACCTGCAACCTTCGTGCTGCGAGGCAACAGTGCTAACCACTGCGCCACCATGCAGCCCATTATAGCCATGTTTGCTGCCCTACAGACACTTGTGAGGCCCAGTCCTTCATAAATAATTATAGACCACAGGACAGAAGCCCAGTTTCTGCTCATTAGCACTACTAGAGCGACAGTCCCTGTAATTGGTCTAGAAAATGGATTTGAGCTCAGGACGGCGCTGCATGCCTGAGTAGCTCCAGTCAATGGTCCCATGGATGCAACGATGTAGACAACAGCAGAGTTCAGGACAAACACCGCTCTCCAAAGGCAGCAGTTTCTCTTCTCATTGCTTTTCTGCTCACATACACCCTCCCTGCTCCTTTTCCCTACATTCTTGCTTTAGTTCCCTACTTTCCTAGCCTGGCCAGGTCCTCTTTACCTGGTACCTTACAGGAATCAACATGTTTAGAAACAGGAAATACGGTCATTATTTGCCCTGCTTGCATTCAGGCAACAAATAAGTTCAAGTGTTCAGCACAAATAGTTCCTGTAAGAAACTGATAAACACCTCAATTAACCCCCATGACCTTTGGAGCAACAAGCCTCCACAATCCCAGACGTCACGCTCCAGGTCCTGGTCCTGGTCTGGCTTCATCTACTAAACGTGAAAACCTGAGAAGCCATTAAAGAAACTGGCTGGGAGAGTCGTGTTAATGATTAGGCTAAATATAAACCAACCTACTTCCTCAGCCCTCCCCCTCTTGCATTTTGTCTGAATTAAATCAGCTGCTTGCTATTTCTGATTCATCAAGAATATCCCGTCTAAGCAGCAACGTCACGCCTAAAGGTACAAAACACGACAGGATAAACACCAGATTACCACTGACTAGTGTCATCTCATCTCGGAAGGAGTTTGCTGTTATGTAAGTATGATATACTCCAGAAACACCTGATTAAGGTACAGTAGCTCATGTTCTCTTTGTGTTTGCACCAGACCTTCATGATGCCCATTACTGTGTATAAAAATATCCAATTAATGATGAAAGTATCTCAGACCACAGGAAACCTGGATCAAAGCCTTGGGAGAGGACGCTCAGCCTGCTGTTAGTCACACCTGTCACACAGCAGGTACCTCCGCCACACACCTCCTCGGTCAATCACAGTGATCGGTGCAAGAGGATCAATGTAGAACCATTTCAGGTTACAGACAGTAACACAAGGTGCTGTAACTGACCTTGGTGTATCACATAAATACCCCTTCATGCACCAAACACCGTAGCATCCATTACATAAGGTGGGTTTATACCAATGAAACGGTTCAGTCCTGATTCCAGCCTCAGAGGGAATTGGCTGAACTCGACTAGCTCTGGGTGATCTGGTGAGCGAGTGAGTAGAAGAGCTCAGTTCCAACTAAAGAACTGCTGTACCACAGGTAAAGTCAGCCTTTAGTCGGCTGAAGTCCAGGTGAGTTCTTATGTCCTGATCCAGAAACCAAACCCAACAATGCTGATTTGATCCCATTTGAAAAACAAACACGTGGAAATGGTTTAAAACTCTCAACTTGACCAGAAACTTTCTCCTATTCATACAAAGTTGTAACCTTTGAAACGTTTCCACTTAATCACTAATTCAAAGCTTCGCATGCCACTCTTTCTGTATGCTGTGGAGCTATTACACACGCCCACACACCTGAGCTACCTGTGCAGCAGGCATCTCAGAACAATAATATCTATCCATCCATCTGCTGAACCCGCTTTGTCCACGTGGGGTCGCAGGGGGGGGCTGGTGCCTATCTCCAGCGGTCAACGGGCAATTAGGCGGGGTACACCCTGGATAGAGAGCCAGTCCATCGCAGGGCAACACAGAGACACAGGACAAACAATCATGCACACATACACTCACACCTAAGGACAATTTAGACAGACCAATTAACCTAACAGTCATGTTTTTGGACTGTGGGAGGAAGCCAGAGTACCTGGAGAGAACCCACGCCTGCACAGGGAGAACATGCAAACTCCATCGAACCCAGGACCTTCTCGCTGCAAGGCAACAGCTCTAACCACTGCCCAACAATAATATCCATCTATTTATCCATTTTGGTGTTTTTTACCCCATTTGTGGCCAGGAAGGCATCGTTATGATGTTCTCCCCACAATAACAGCTTGACCAGAAGCTGACCATCCAACTGAATTATAATCAAATCCCCTGTTGGGTGTCTCTACAGTACATTTCTATCATTGTTGTTTGTATTCCTGTATCAGGGGCGTGTCCAGGGAGTGGCCTGGGGTAGCAAATGCCACCCTTGGAATCTGATTGGCCACCCCAGGTGCCACCACACAGAATTCCCTTTAGATAGGCTTTTCATTGTCCACAAAAGACTTGGGGTAAAAAAAAAAAGCATAACCATTGGTGCCACCCATGCACAAAGTGGTGCCTCACCTGGGCCACCCCATTTTAAAAGATCTGGGCCCGCCACTGTCCTGTATAAAACTGCAGTAGGACCTTACCATCAGTGCACTCTTCATAGTACCAGTCCAGCTCATAGTAGTCAGCCTTGACGAACCTCTGGCCTCTGGTTTGGCCTCGTCGCTTCATCCTCACTGCTCTTGCAGACAGACGAACCAAAGTCCCAGCATGTTGGCGCTAACAGCCGTGGTACATTCAGCGATGCCTCGTGGTAAGAGACGGTCAGCTCTCACTAACTTATAACAGATAGCATCCATGTTCGGCAGTGAGCCGGTAGGAGTCTTCGTGCTCTCGTCACATGTCCTTCCTGGTGGAAGGCACAGCAGTAGCTTATGCTCAGCCTGCTGGTGCCATTTTAGCACCTCAGCCTACAGAATCGTGTCATCAGAAGCAGAAATAAAACAAAAGCATCACTTTGTTCTGTTTTACTCCATCAACAATATCTTTACCATTTCATAAGAATATGCTATCTTCTACGAGTCTCTTCATGTCCTGTAGTGTGTCTTCTTCCTGCCAGGCAGTTACCTTCAAAGCTTCAAAGCCAGATTATTTAATCCCTACGTCCATTTGTAGCTTCATGTCTTCTGCTTCTTAGCTGGTCACCTCGGTCCAGCACTGACCCTCTTCTACCCCGTCACAACATCCCTTCCTCAGTGGCAGCTCTGACTCCACACATAAAGCAAAGCATCTCCTAGAATGACTCAATGAACCTGGAGACAGCGAGGGCTGAAGCAGCAGCAGTCACGGGTTTTGCAGCAGAAATGATGCTGATGATGAAACGTGGGCTGGGTGGGATTAGAGGCAGCCGACAGCCAATGGAAGAGAGGAAGTACCACTGGAGTGTTCCCACCCACCCCCCCCCCCTCCTCTCCTCTACTTTGTCCTTCTGAGCGGTTGCTATAGTAACAGGCTCAGATTCCAAGGCCTTTCAGAGGCAGCTAGCAGAGGAGCTGTGTAGCGTTGGCAGTGGTGACGTGGCTAGAACCAACACACCATGCTATCTATGGAGTGATGAAGCATGTGCACCTGAGGCTAAAAGCTCCATTCAGCATCAACATAAACAATATCATAAAAACATCAACACACAGTAGGACGAGGCACCGCCTGAACACTGACAACATCAACACAGAGATGCAAACTGCAAATGAGACTAAACGATGATGGACTTCACACACAGGAAAGCATTTGTGATCAATTTACTGCTAATGAGCCAGAAGAAATGGTTCTGTTAAAGAAATAAATAGTTTAGGTTGTTAGAACCGGGGTTCTGTGAAAAGGTTAGGAACATTTAAGTATGAATTTAGAGAAGCAGACATCAGCTAACTAGTTACTAAGTCAGAGTCAATTTTTTGTCCATTTCATTCAGTCTCAAAACTTTCACAATAATTTAGAGAAATGCTGTTTTACAACATTACAATGAAAGTCATGTAGCACGGTTCTTCCAGTATAATGACTAGGAACACAGTCAAAAGAACTCCACAGATTTTGCAAATACCCCGTTTTATAAAAACTATATTCATAAATGTGTCAGCAGACATTTACATGAGCTGATTTGAACTGACAACAGAAGCATGTGGTAACTTAGCCCACTCAAACTAACCGTTAGCCTATCAGTCTGCTCAGAACTGATCTGTTCAGGCTGTTGAAGGGGCAACTGACACGAGATTAAATCGATAAAAACTGATATAGCTCACAGAAAAACACTTAAAAACAGGAGCTGTCCCTTCAAAAGAGGCTGGATTCCTCCCAGCTTAAACAGCATTGACATACGACCACCTTTGTCCCTCTTCCTGATGGCTGGTGCAACATTCCAGACACCTGAAGCTTGATGACTAGACAGACGCTCACATGACCCAACACTGCTCATGCATCTTGGGCTAGGGCCAGCATCTGTCTGAGGAGCAGCGTGACATCAGAAGGATCAGCACAGCCAGCGCGATGCTTCTTAAGCTCCTGATGTAACATGATCCTGTTGCACAGTCACCTGACTGACTAGGAGTGTGTTGCTACGTGACCGTGCTGTCACAGAGCGCTGAGGTGATGTTTAGCTTTGCAGTTACAGCTAAGAAGCTAAATCTAAGCTTAGAAACTGCTCTTTTATATCTGACATCACAACCGGAGTCCCTATCCACGCTGGGGGAAAATAAATAAATAACACAAAGTAAAGTAAATAAATGCACTTACACCCCCTGGGTTTGCTGTTCGTACGTGCTTTTGCTTGTTTCATTCTAACCGTGTGTGTGTGTGTGTGTGTGTGTGTGTGTGTGTGTGTGTGTGTGTGTGTGTGTGTGTGTGTGTGTGTGTGTGTGTGTGTGTGTGTGTGTGTGTGTACAGCTGAAAGACTGACAGCCATGAGGCGGTCTGATAAGTCCAGAGCAGACGTGAGCACGCTGACTGTGAGCGAAAGCTGAACATTAACCCGAAGGTTGCTTGTGTCACGCTGACCGTCTGTCGCGCCCATCTTGGCGTCTCTGAATCAGAGTCCAATAAAACTTCTCGCTAGCTTCCGGACAGTTTGTGTTTTGTTACAAAAGCTGTTATTACAGTTTGAAAACCGTGTGTTCAACTTACAGAAGTATTTAAGGGTCTCTTCAATCTGTTCAGTAGTCAGGTCGAGAGCGGCGTCTGGATCCACGAACGGCGTGTGCAGCCAATCATCTTGCTCATAACCAAAGATGGAGTCTGCCCTGAGCTTGTAGACGGGCAGCTGCTCCTCCAATATGCTGATAATCTCAAGTTCAGGCAGGTCAGTCCCGTTACACACATCTGCAGAAAGAGAAAGAAGGGTCCTGAGCTGAAGCAGGGGTTTCCTCTCTTTAAGGTCACCACAGACTGCTAACACAGGCAACGTCTAGGGTTAAAATTTCACCACCTTGTGACTGTTTACTCTAAATCTCCACCCCATAGAAAGGTCTCTTTAAATGTAAAATGGAAAATTTGATGGAGTGGCGTGAGACACTGAAGGTTGGTGAGGCCCTCTAGTGGAGAACTGAGGCCATATCTGGGCTCTCCAAGCTGAAACATCTGGACCACCTTCGGGTTTTTTGTTTCTTTATAAGCCGATTCCAAAAGTCAGAAAGAGCAAAGTCACACACAAAAGGGCCAAACAGCAGGGTCATGATTCTCTCGTGTTTATGAAGTATTTCTAGTTACTTGATTTTGTTATCAGCAAGCACACATCAGAAAAAGGGAGCTGAGTAACTACAGACAGCAACCACCCACACTGAGGCCAACTCACTGCCTGGCTAAACAAAACATGGCCTCCTGCGTTCAACTAAGCAGATAGGGACAAGTTTCCTATCGAGTCCTTCCTAAGAGAGGAATGAGGTCACCTGACTATCAGAGTAAACAGCAGGTTTTCCCATCAATGAATTTTCTCCCCTAATGGCACGGGCATATTCCGCTCTTATTGTGAAAGAGGTTCAGGAAGCATGACACATCATCTTCACACAATGAGCATGTTTGGGATGGACTTTGTACAATGGTGGACTATCTCATCACTGCAGATGAATTTACCCAAAACAGCTTTTACTTTTTCAGAACGTGTAAACCTAGAGAACACACATACATGCATGGGGGGAACATGCAACCTCACAGGAACACCAGGTGGACCACCATGCAGACAGTCAATAAAAGATCTGGGTGAAAAATGAATCCAACACTAGATGGAAATTTGTATTAAAACGGTGACACAGTGAATAAGTGCAGTAATCAAAGCTAACAGCGCTCCAATCAGTGTGACTTGTTTGTTTACCAGGTAGCCAGAACAAGCCTATCCTTACTAAACAACAACAACTATATTTTCATAGTTTTCGCCAAATTCTTTGAAACTGTTTAACATCAGAACTAAGCAGGTGAACGGACAGAAGTTGTGTTTGTGTCACACCTGAGATCGGCTCCAACTTTCTCTTTTGCTACTCAGATTTATTCATGTTTCTCACTGATGCCTTTGATACTGTAAACACCCATCTTCTGGGCCATCTCCACTTCTGTTTCAGTTTAAGGTAATTAGTCTTCACTTTGAGCAGCCATTGCCAAAATGTATCCTGTGCACCACAGGAGGGAGCCCGCGTAGCACCACAGTTTGAAACTATTAGAGGCGATACAACAATACATGGCCCAAATTATTGAGTTTTCAGAGGCAACTCACCAGTAAAAACAGAGCTCCATAATTCTGCTACACTACTTCTTTTACTGCTCGCACGTCGGTACTGAGGGGCATGCTTTGTCTGAATTTTGTGAAGCCAAACCAGAAGTGACAATTGCAGTTCCACCCTCATCCACTAAGGGTTGGCACCAGAAGTGAGGAAATCCTCATTGACTCCCATGTTAAAAACACCAAAAGCAGAAATAAACTAGTTAGCAGCCTGGTTCCAAAAACATTTTAGGTTTTATAGGTCTAGTTTACAGTCATGACAACTCTGAGGGAGTACCTTTTTTGTAACTCTTTTGTTTAGGTGTCATTAAATGCCTAAAATTAAGAATAATTATATTTGATTGACAGGTAGCTTGAGCGTCAGAGCTAGTGCTAGCAGCTAGCTCTGGGGAAGGCCTCAGGGTCTGATGTCTGCAGTCTGATGCTGTGTTTGTATTTTAAGTTATTGGTTAGCTCCTAGCTCCGTGTTAGCTTTGGGTTAGCTCAGTTAGCCCGTAGATACATTGGTTCGGAGTTTGATGGGTGTCAATCATTTGCTCCCACCCTCACCATCCCACTCTTGCTCTATGGGGTGCCATTTGTAAAGTCAAACAGTCATGATCTAACAGCAATATTTTTGGTTATTTAGCATATCATAAGAGAAAAAATTAGTTCACTTTTTCGAAGTGATATTTTCATCATGTTATTCATACATTTATAAATGTTAAAGTTTCCAAATAAATATTTAGTTAGCAAGCTAAATATTTAATTTGTAGTTAAATATTTATTTTGCAAACTAAATATTTAGGTCTGATCTAAATATTTAGTTTGTAAACTAAATATTTAAGTCTGATCTAAATATTTAGTTTGTAAAATAAATATTTAATTCACTAACTAAATATTTAATTGATGAATTAATTATTTATTTTGGAACTAAATATTTAATTTGTAAATTAAATATTTATTTTCCGAAATAAATATTTAGATCCCAGCTAAATATTTATTTTGGAGCTAAACTATAGTTTGCAAAATCAGTATTTGGGAAATATATATTTAAGTCTGACCCAAAAATATAAAATATATTGTGGAGCTAAATAACATCGTGGAAAATAAATATTTAGCTGGTACTTAAACATTTAGCTAATATATTTTTTTTGGAAAATAAATACTTTATTTACAAATTAAATATCTAATTTACAAATTAAATATTTAGTTCCAAAATAAATATTTAATTATTAAATTAAATATTTAGTTAGTGAATTAAATATTTATTTTACAAACTAAATATTTAGATCAGACCTAAATATTTAGTTTACAAAATAAATATTTAACTACTAATTAAATATTTAACTTGCTAACTAAATATTTATTTGGAAACTTTAACATTTATAATTGTATGAATAACATGGTGAAAATATGACTTTGAAAAAGTGAACTCCCAATTTTTTCTCTTATGATATGCTAAATAACCAAAAATATTGCTGTTAGATTATGACTGTTTGACTTTACAAATGGCACCCCATATTGCTCCACCTCTATTTGGTGGTAGTGACGACACAAGTCACATGGCCAAGATGGAGGTTGTGGGAGCAGCTCTTTTGGCTTCAAACAGGGTTTTTCTCAATGCCAAGGGACCTTGCCTTGATGTCTTGGCCCCGCCCCGGTTGCCTAGGAGATATGTCATCAGGAACCACCCAGACATGTTCCAATGTTCATGTTCTACCGAGGCGTGTGTTTTCCGTTTGTTAGCTGTTTAGCTAGCTGAGCAAGGATACACGGGAGGTGTCTTGTAGCCTAGCCTTGGTCAAAAATTACCCAGAATATGTCGCGGTATTTTCAAAAGGGTGGCAGATTAAAAGCTGGCAGCTACTTCCGGGGCAATTTTCAATTTTAAACGTAAGTCAACTAATTTAAAATGGTTTTTTTTTTAGATCCAAAGAAGTTATCTATGGTTGGTTATTTGCTTATTAATTGCAGCTTCTGTGGCTAGCGGGTAATAAGTCGCTTATATATTTAAATCAACAAATATATACACAATTTAAAAAGTAAAAGGCTCGTTATATATTTATATTGAAACTTATACTTAATAAATATAACATTATCTCCCGTGTCACGTGACAGTACATGGCCGCCGTGGAAACCGCGGTTACATAATGCAGGTCTGTTCCATTTAACCGTTTTCTTTGACCAAGGAAGGATAGTGTCCTTGTAAGCAAGGCGCCTGGCCTCGCACGACATTGCCTCGCAAGGCCAGGTGCTTTGACATTGAGAAACACCCAAGCCCTTAAGAAAGCTATGGGTAACGTTATGGAGGGTTTGTCCACCATTTTTCATTGGCAGTCATTGACCGGTATATGTATTTGGCTTCATTCTGTACACATTCTTTTTGTTCACACAGAAAACTCAGACTTAGGCTATGTTTTCTATAGAAACAAAGAAGCTCTTGGATCAACAGAATCACAGAAACCCACCGCCTGTTTCTCTACCACTTCCTCACAATGCTGTCTCTTAGTTGGCTAATCCAGACTGAATGAGCAACTGTGCTGAACACACACACACACACACACACACACACACACACACACACACACACACACACACACACACACACACACACACACACACACACACACACACACACACACCGTCCTTACTATTCCCACCACGAAATACCATTTTGTTGTGGGAATTCTCATTTGTCTGTTATTGAAACCTTTCTGACCAACAGAATCATCATTCCTATTCTATTTGATACTTCAAACCGATTATACTACAGTGGAAAACATAAAAACGTAGTTTGCTGCTGGTTACCAAGGCAACTGTGTGAGGTTAGCAAACAAACAGAACATGTGTGTAGATGGGTTGTAATCTGGAAAGGGTTTCAGTTTTAACTATTTCACCCTGATAACAAATGTGAATGTTAAAGGTTCAGAAATAAGAACTCTATGACAGTCAGAGGTGATTACACATTACAGTGATCATTTTGTCTAGAACGTTCTAAATAGAAGAAAATGACAAGATAAAAACAGCCTTAACTTCAGCTGTGATATGATGGGAAAGCCTTACAGCTCAAAATTCAGTCAGAGATTATCCCATCAGAGTAAAATCTGCTAAATCCATAAATACTATCCTGTAAATGCCACTAATGACACCGAAAAGCTCGATCGGTCATGTAAACAGACTTTTTTACCTTGAATGACTGTTTAATAATGTCTGTCTGAGCTTTGCAGCTCATTAAAGGCCCAGGTTTCCTTTTCGGTTTTGTCTAAATGAATTTGGCCCGGTTCGCAGCGAGATTTTCAGAACAAGACCGACCCCACACAGAGAAAGGAGCTCTGGTGAGTGGCGTGTATACACCAACCGTGTAAACAAACATGGCGGACAAAGACCTGGCTCCATGTAGCATGCTTCCACCACCTTGCTTTCTGATTGGCTACACTTCAAATTCAACAGGCAGTCCTGACATCCTCCACACCAGAGCGCCCTAGACATGCAGGACTATCTGATGAGATTATCTTTGGACAGTCGAGCGCGTCCTAAAGGTTGTCGGAGGGGGAGAGTCTGGGATTAATGATCTTGCCGTGTGCTATGTGTGTGTGAATCTGTGGGCTTTTATGCTGCAGGGGGAAGTCCAAAGCAGGGATTGGAGCTGGCAGCATGATGAGAGAACAACTTTAATACCACAGATCTCATCATCTGTGTGTCAGTCGGACCAGTAACCAGCACTCGACCTTCAGTGACGTGTAACACTAAATTAGGGAACAGGAGAGAAGAATGCAAGCCGGTCTCCAACTAAACACATGGTGCTGGTGTCAGATTACTGGATGAGACCCCTGCAATGTTGTTCTGCATAACAGCGATTAAAGTTTAACACCAATCTGGTTGAACCCCGCGGTGCAGAGATAGATCACTAAATGACAACATCAGATTAGGCTTCCAATGGAAATAAAACGAGTCTTTGTCATGCAGGCAGAAAGACTCAGCAAACAGAGACAGGCTACAGTGAGCGCAGGTCAGGATAAACTTTAAAACAAATCAGCTAAAGCTGCCAGAAATGGTTCTGGGATCACGGTACTTACTCATGGTGCCTGAAGCCCGACAACCAACGTTCTTCAGTCACATTTTCCACTGGGAAACAGAGGGGACAGAGAGGACAGAGGGAGAGAACCAGGAGGGTGACAAACAGGAAGAGCAAGAGAGAGAGAGAGAGCAGTAAAGTTTTAGAGGACGACTGAGTGTGTGAGACAAAAAGGGAGGAAAGGAGGGAGGGGTGAGTGGAGAGGAGAGACCCGAGCCAAACTGGTCCGTCATGCCTGACATGCCGCCGCCGGTGACGAAAACCACAGGGGCCGTCCCACCCTCCCAGCTTTAGAGCTGGTGGGGGTGCTGCGCTCTCTAACAACGCTGATCTTGTACAAACACCCAGAGCAGAGCAGGCCTAGCAGAGCTAAACTCAAACAGGTCCTTTTTATCCTCTTCCATCGCCACAGCAACAGGTAACCCCAGAGCTCCACCAGGACACTTTTAGTTTGACCATAAAACCCTTCAAAAACCTGCTTTTGGCACAGGAAGACACCCGAAGACTTCTGAGTTTTAGAAGCACAACAAAAACTAAAGAAAGGCAGAAATTCTCCTCCTCTAAATCATCCAATGAGCCACTGTTTGGTTCAGAAATCTTTCAATAGGTTTTGAAGCAACAGTGAAGATAGAACAGATTTTTGCACGACCATCACAACATTATGTTTATCAGTCATCTGAACCTGCTGAAGAGGGTGAAGGACATAAATCAAACAAGTCATGTTCTCTTCAACTGGGATTTCTGTTAAAACAAGAACATATTCTGACAACTGCATGAGTTTTACTTGTTATAATGAGGTCCACACTCTGGGTTGTGAGGACGGAGACATGATGGGACATGCGTCCAAACACCCCATCCTACCTGATCACTGGTAAAAACATGAGCTGACTTAAACAAAACTATGTGTTTTCTGCCAGCTGCTTCTCTCCTCCCATAATTGACTCATTCAGTATGACATCACTGCTTGTGTTTAACCACAGAATAACAACCTCATACCCAGGAAGTGCACCATGGCAACAGCCTGTCGCGCTCATTCAGCCTCTGGATTTAGTGGCCGAGTCGTAGAATCTCAGAGAACAGACAGACCCTTCAGAGGATGAGTGAAAGGCAGCCGGAGCCAGGATCTGGATGTTGTTATCCTATCTTACCAGCAGGAGTCAGTACTGACTGAGTCTTATTAGCAATGGATTTGTCCACTTCCTCACTTCAGCATGGTATTTATAGAAGTTTATTTTTACAAAGCTAGACATTTATTCATTTATTCTTTATTTATCCAGGAAGAAAATTCACTGAGATTATAAAACATATTTTAAATCGTGTCTTGGCCAAGATGAGCAGCAAAAACAAGCCAATACATTTCCAACTGCAGTAAAAAACAGAAACATTCAAAAAACACTAGAAAAGATTAGTGACAATACCATGTTTGTGTCCATTTAAAGGCCAACTTTACTTTTAATACATCTGCAGTGGTCTCTAGTAGGAATGAACGCCTAGTAAATCGTTCTTTGGAAGAAAAAAAGCTCCAGTGAACCCGTTTTAGGAAGTACATGGCCCAATCTCAACACCCGCCCTGCGCCCTACGGTCTACTGTGAAGTGCACTTGGAAAAAGTGTGCAGTAAGGATTTGAGTGTGTGGTACATTCGTGTGAAAATAATAGCCTAATTGAGACAGGGAGTAATGCGTCATTGACCGCAATGCATGCAGGGATGCTGGTCGCTGTGCTACTTTAAAAAAAACTTTATTAACAACTTTCAAACAAGCAACCAAACAATTGTTTGAAATAAATTTCCATTCTTTGTAGCTTAGTCTAAAACATTCAGAGGATTGTGGGTAATACCCTTTGTCCAAGTCTGCATCGATGGGTTAAACCACCTCAGCTCACCTCTCCCCCAAGGGATGGGTCAAGTGCGGAGAACAAATTTCACTGACAAATGGGATTTTACTCTTTCTTAGAGCCCTCCGGGCTGTCACCAAGCTACTGTTCTAATTGGCTATCTGGCTATCTGCATGGCCTACCATCTGACATCCCCAGTTTCATTCGTAAGTGCACAATTAGGGATAAAAAAACGTGTCATAAGTATTCCTTTGTCATGCGATTTCTCCATTTATAGCAGGTTAAATGCAGTTGGGTGGTTTTAGCTTCAGACAGTATGTTTATTGCAGCATGCAGTTCCTGTGGTGCATTTAAAAAACCCTACCATATGGGAAAGCTGATACACTGATGTACACAGCAGCATTATGCAACCTTTACTTGGTAAACTGACACATCTTTATGAGTTAGCGTCAGTGAAACCCTGAGAAACTTCAGTGAACCTCAGATGAACGACCTCACATTCCTGCAGGATCCTGAGAAAAAAGGATCTTTATAACTTAAAAAGAAAGATGAGATCTATCCAAGACATAAATAGCTACAGAGGCTTACCAAAGTGATTCCCTGTGGACGAAAATGTGAAAACAACTTTGTTAGTCAAATAATGAAAGGAAGTGAAACCATGCACATAGCTAGGTGGGGGAGAGGTTTCCTGTTTGTGGGTAGGAGAAAGAAATGACCTCAGTCGCTGCCGTCTTCACAAAGACCCTAATGAGTGAGACGGAGCTCTTCTGGTTTCCTCAAGTTTCTTACATGGATTATTCAAGCTTCAGTTTGTGCTAACTTTAGGTTTGAATGTGATTAGCATTAGCATTTTCTCCACCACACATAGTTCCAAACTACAAGTGCAACTGTGGAAATATTACAAACTCAAACAGCTGGAATGGATCAAATTAAAAACGAAGAAGTGGCTAACCGTTTTCTGTACAGAACAGTTTCCTGGCGTCCTGTAGCGACGGTGGAGATTACCTGCACCTCCAAAAGTCAACAAAAACTCTAATTCTCCACTGCAGCATAAGATAAGGGAGTGAGGGATTGACCTCTTCACCCTCAGCACTCTGGCTGAAATCAGTTAGATGAACTCAACTTTTTAATGTGAAGGAAGCTCTGCTACCACTGCTTTGCAAAACTACTGAAACCTCTAGATGACATCAGACCTTTCCACCTGCAAAGAGGCAACAGCCATTTTTCATTCAGATAAAGGTTTTCATGTGTGATACCATACACCTCCCAGTTGTAACCAGGTATCGGGAACAACTTTTAATAGTTATGGATTTCCTATGAGAAGCAAAACGCCTAGTGGTAGAGTGTCTGCCCTGCCCCTGACACAAAAACACAAAGTGTTGTGAGCACAGGATCGTAGGACATGGAGACAGAGGATTCACTTTGGTGACTAGAGGTGGGGGCTAAACGGAAACATTTACAGAAACCGCAATTTAAGACTACAGCCAACATCATTTGGCCCATGTTGGTATATTTAGCGTTTTCTTAGGGGAAATATTTGTAGGTTTCTGATGTTCGTGTCCCTTAAAGATGTCGAACAAAGGACTAGATGGTGTGGAGAAATGTGACGCTCCACCATCAACTAAAAGTACTTCGTACTTTGATTTTTTTGTTTGTTTTTAAATGAAAATAATTGCAAAAATAGCTCTAGGGGAATTATACTATCAATCAAACTCCGATACCCAGCAGTCCTATCACTGGCGCAGCCACACCACGTCACCAGCCAAACTCCATATAAGGAAGTGCCTCCCGCCAGATCAGCACTCAGTCGTCGGTTGATTCAAATCTTGTCAACGAGCTCACAGGCCCACCAGCCATCTAGACCCACAATCATCGATCCACGCTGTCTACTCTCAGTAAGTCGGCCTTTCCGTCTTTCCGGAACCGCGACTCCATCTCGACGCTGCCCAGCATGGCGTCGCAGTTCCTAGATCAAACTGCGTGTTCTGTCAAATCCAGCGTCAGCTACTCCGTGCTAGGGTCATACAGTCACGCCACAAGCAAACTCCCGCTCCAAGCCAGCTCAGCCTCCCCGATCCTGACAACCCTACTCTGGATAAGGGGCTGAAAATGAATGGATGGACTTTCCCATTTTAATTTGATTCATGATTTTCTACTAAATTATCTTCGGCACAATAATCACAATGTAGAGTAGCGTTTACAAACATAACTGAAAACAATATCACACCATAAAAATATTAAAAGCTATTAAAGAATGAATGATAAGAATTACTTTCAAATGTGTTTATCAACAGGAAACATGCGTGCAGTTTTCCCCAGTATTGTTTTACTAATGCGGCCCACCAAACCGACAGAACGCTGTGATTGGCAAACCACCAGACTGGCCAGGGCTGTGGAGCTTTCAATGCAGCGTGGACAGACCGACATCAATGACTGTAGAAAAATATAAACAAAGCCTCTGTGATGGAGGTTTCTGAGGCTTTGACTTGAAGCCTAGTGGGCAGTTCGGATCACTGCCATCTTGGACATGTCACACATCTCGACACTCCCAAACATTACGAAAATGGACAAGAGGTGGAGCTGAGAGCGGAATTTTGAGGATCTTAGTGCAGCAATTCTTGCGGTTACAAGCTAACTGAGCTAACCAAAGCTAACGCAGGTTTGTGAGTGCTTTACGTAGAAAGATGTGGTTGAGTGACTCTAAAGTGTAGAATGCATCAACTCACCAGCTGCAGAGTTTCTGTGGTCTCCCTCAGAGAGCTCCACAGATGACAAACACAGCTTCAGACGGCAGTGATCGGAGCCAGGACTCCCGAGCCGCGTGAGCCCACGCTCCACTCCTCCACAGCCATGACTCACTGGGCCGCCGCTGCAGCCAGAACTCCACTTGTACTACTGTCTGTCTAGATTTCTAGGCTAGCTTTAACATTGAATGCTGAAGCTTTTTGCATTTGTACTCCGAATTGCCAAAACTCAGCAATGGCGTGTGCCATGAGAAAAAATCTTTTTAAAGATGAGAAGTTGCTCTTTCAAGTCTGCAAAGTGTTATTCCCGTAAATCCCTGTCAGCTGTTGCAAGAAGCTGAGGAATTAGCCTGTCCATCCATCTCACAGCTCAAACAGTGTTGAATGAGGGACAGATGAAGAGTCATTAGTACATTATTGTTCGAAACACTGAATTTAGCACCACGAAAAAAAATAATTCACTGGAAAACTAAAATCCCAGTCCTTACAAGCTAAAACTGCCTCACTGCACGCTGCCTTAACACCATTAAAACCTGGGAAAACCCTAGATGTGTAAAATAATTGACTGAACCAAAGCAAACAAATGTTGCTTTGCTGATCACATGATTGTGTTGTCTAATATTGTAATTTTGATCCAAAAACAAAAGATCCTTCAGCCTTATCACAAATCAACAACACAAAAAATTGCTCAAAGCAATCTGGGTCTCGTGCAATGCTGCTCCCTTCCTTCCATGTGTTTTCTAATCTCCTGAGAAGATCCTAGCAGACATCACTCCAACAGCTCCATCCTCCAAGAGACAGACGGATAAACTCTCAGTAGCATTCAAAAAAGATCCATATTTTTATGTACAAATGAAACAACAAATACATTTATACAAGTGTTTTTGTATCTTCCATCAAATAAGTCTGCTCACTTTAAGCTCAGTTAAATGACTGGTCAGTATACACGTTAATTAAATTATCAGCAGTCATCACAGGAAACAAAGGAGGGGAAACTGTGATTAAAATCCCCTTCCAGTTCAGCAGGTCCCTTCCCCCGACAACTAAGAAATGGGATTTGGGTAAAAAGGGTTCGGCTCACAAACAAAGTCGAGAAAGGCTCGAGCATGAACAAAAGGCAGTGCCCTGTTCAGTGGGAGTGATGAATGGAGGGTGGAGAGAAAGAAGAGGAGATGGGAGGAGGAGCTGACAGAACCGCTCCCCTGGGAGCTCTTCTCTCTCACATGGAGGACGTCCCCTGGAGCTCCTTTACCAACAGGATATGACATCAGAACAAGGTCACAGAAGGGGGCAGGTTCTCACAACTCCACATGGCTCACCCTCATACACATGATGCTCCAAAGCCACTGGATATGAAGCAGCGATTCACTTATGGCCGGTGACCAATATTATTACCCCCTCCCCCGGTTGTTAATGTCAGCCCAGTTTTTCTCTCCAGACCGACACAGACAGGTTAAACAGCTAGCATGGGTCAGATGCTAATCCCTAGTAAAGGTTGTGACAGATCTTCTGGTGTGCACCTTGTAGAGCTCTGTAGTGCTGCCCAATAGACTTTGGACAGGTAGGTTCTAGAAAACTCTGCTTCTGCAAAGCCAAACGGACTCACATGAGTTATCTAATAACATTTGCGTGTAACATTACCAGTAATGGTCTCAGCATCTCTACAGATGGCCGTGATCTTCTGAAGTGCACTCGGCAGACTCCCCTCACTGACATACTCCTCTTCTTCCTCCTCTTCACAGGCCAATGCGAGTCCTGGATTGAGGAGCTGACATGTGTGCGTGTGCTCAGAGGATGGTTCGGGGGACGGGGCGGTGGAACAGGAACAGGTGTGGGGAGTCTCGGTCCTTGGGTCCAGCTTGGCGCTGGGAGGTTACTGATTTAAAGCAGCACCAGCCATGGACAGAACTTAGATCCACAGACAGAGGACCAGAGTCAAGCGACCTGCATCTCGAGACCGGATGAGTGAAAAACGACAGCCTGAAGAACCCGGACGAGACCCCAGAGGCAGCTGGGAAACCAGAAACAGTTGCTTGTCTGCTGATTAATTCACTTCATACCTGAAAGAGAAAAAAAGCAGAAATTACACGTTTGCATCACGTTTGAGTCTGTTACTGAGACATCGGTCTGGATCAGCTAGTCACAATTGTGACACTTAATGAACACGAGTATCTGTGCTGATAGAGATGAGTTCTCTTTGCTGTGATCAGCTGATCAAACACATTTTTTTCTACATCCGTCCATCCTCTTCCGCTTATCTGGAGTCAGGTTTGATTTGTACAGTATGATAGGGCTGGGCAATAAATCTAAAATGTATGCATACCTGTAGTTATCGTCCATTTATCGTTATCGAGGCGACATCCTCAACAAATTGTGATATTGATTTTAGGCCATGTCGCCCAGCCCTACAATATAATTAAAATAGGTTTAAGGGGTTATTTGGTAAATGAAGGCGACGTGTCAATCAAATGCTAAATGGATTAGCGAGGGCTTTTATGGGCGGGTTGCTTCAGGCTTTAACCCAGCCTTAAACTGAATAAGGGGCCCCTTTCCCCAGCGTGGTGACAGACAGGAACTTGGCTGTTTCTATTTATGGCAGCCCTTTAAAAGATGAGATCTTTACTTGCTTTCAAATCTAATATCATTAATATTAACTATATTCATCCTCCATCATCTATTTGATTCCCACATTTCATCTTTTCCCATCCCAGGTTCTTCTGAGTCAGAATAAGTGGAACATTCTGAAAAACAGGAAGTAGGTCAAACATTTCCATTATTTAGAAGCACAGACATCCAAACAGTGTTGCTAATGGCAACAAAACATATGTTTGCTTCGCAGGCAAAGTTCCAGTTTCTGTTTTAGGTCAGATAAAAAAAGGAAAAACGAGTAAATCCAGGTCAAAAATAGGGAAGAACTTGTGATAAAGTAGCTATTTCATCATGAGGGCAGGTTAAAATAAAACAAATGTCTGGGTTCGGGATGTGTGTGTACAGGTTCATACATGTTAGCATTATGGTGGCTGAACAGCTTAAAGGCCGTAACAAAATGGTGAATCATACCAGGATCGGCTCTGTGGTTTTCTCTTTTAAACCTTTTTCATTCCTTTCTTTCCCTTTTTTTTAATCTGCTTCTGGATTTTTACATCTGCATGGCACAAATTTTTTCCCTTTGCACACTGCAGCACACAACTTGCGCACGCACACACACACACACACACACACACACACACACACACACACACACACACACACACACACACACACGCACACATATACACACACACACACATACACACACACACACACACACACACACACAGACTCCATACGCAGTCACACACACACACACACACACACACACACACACACACACAGACTCCATACGCAGTCACACACACACACACACACACACACACACACACACACACACACACACAGAGAGAGAGAGAGAGACTCCATACGCAGACGCAAACACATAGATTCCATACACAGTCACACAGATAAGTAGCCTAAGGCGTTTCATTGCACAATCAAAACACTGTTGGGCTTGTCTTGTTGTGGTTGTTATTATTATTATTATTATTATTACTACTATTGTTTTTTATTATATATTTTACGTTATCATCATCAGCATTAATATTTTTATATTAAAGTTTTTTTTAATTATTGTTTTTTTACTACTATTATTATTATATTTAATGTTGCAAATGATAATAATGATTATAACAACACCCTTATTATTATTATTTACTATAAGATTAATATATGCGTTTAATTACTTATCTTATCTCATACACATGAAGGCGTCATATTATAGCTACTCACACACACATCTATGGGTGCACTAAGGTTTGTCTCATGGAACGTACATGGGGCTTGCGCTAGAGAGAAGAGATTAAAAATTTTTGATCAGCTAAAGAGAGTGCAAGCAGACGTAATATTGTTACAAGAGACTCATAGATCTGCCACATCTGCAGATGAACTTAAAACACCTGAGTTTCCCAGCATGTTCTCTGCCTGCTATAACTCTAGGCAAAGAGGTGTAGCTATTTTAATACACAAAAAATAAATTTCACAGTATTGGACACAGTTTCTGATCCAGAGGGTAGATTTATAATGTTAAAAATATCTATACAGAACCAACGCTTATGTATCGTCAGCATATACTGTCCAAATATTGATGACCCTCCATTCTTTCATAATTTTTTCTCTGTACTCTCCGAACACTTGGACTGTCCACTTATACTTTGAGGTGATTTTAATTTTTGGATGAATTCCTTAACAGACTGGCTCAGTACAGCTGGGACTCAGCGCAATTGGCAATCCACTAACATAGTTAAACAGTACATGAGTGATTATGGGCTTTGTGATGCATGGCGATCTCTTCATCCTAACCGTAGAGAATATACTTTTTTTTCGCATGTCCATCACTCTCATTCACGTTTGGATTATTTTCTAGTCAGCAGCTCATTGTTGGCTGACATTTCAGACACTGAGATACACCCTATAGCTGTCAGCGACCATGCTCCGGTTTCTTTAACTCTGGTAAATAAAAGGACAATCCCACCAAGGAAAAACTGGAGGTTTAATACATCACTGCTTAAAGACGAAGGTTTTATAGAATTTTTTTAAAAAGGAGTGGGCTTTATATTTAGAACATAATGACCTGCCTGGAACATCAGCATCTATTCTTTGGGAGGCAGGAAAGGCAGTGATGAGAGGTAAAATAATCTCTTTCTCATCACATAAGAAAAAAACGGAAAACAAACGTATTCAGGAGTTAGAAGAAATCATCAAGTCTTTGGAGGCGTCCACAGAAGAAGAGTCAATGAGCAAATTACGTAAATCTAAATTAGAACTTCATGGAATTATTGACAAAAAGACACAATTTTTAGCACAAAGACTACGAATAGAAAACTTTGAACATAGTAATAAATCAGGTAAATTCTTAGCTAGCCAATTAAAAATAAATAAAGAGAAAACTACCATATCTGCTGTTAAAGACTCAACCGGGAATATAGTATATGATCCTGAAAGAATAAACAACACCTTCAGAGACTTTTACCAAACGTTGTACTCACCACAGATAAACCCATCAGATAATGAGATCAATGAGTTCCTTGACAGGATAACACTTCCTAAATTATCAGACAGCCAAGTTACAGTCCTGGTCTCGCCACTAACATCAGCGGAGCTCCAGGAAGCCCTTAAATCCATGACTAATAGGAAAGCTCCAGGTCCAGACGGGTTCCCAGTAGAATTCTACAAAGAATTCTGGATCATTCTGGCTCCAACATTTTTCAGAATGGTGAGGGAAATCGAAGAGAGCGGCAGATTACAACCAAACATGAATTCAGCCAATATTAGACTCTTGTTAAAACCAGGCAAAGACCCGGCATTTCCTACCAGCTATCGCCCAATTTCTCTTATTAATGTTGATCTCAAAATAATTTGTAAAGCCCTGGCCAAAAGATTAGAGAAGGTAACCCCCTTCATAATACATCCTGACCAAACTGGTTTCATTAAGGGTAGACAATCACTCACAAATTCACGCAGATTACTTAATTTGATAGATTTCTCTTACAGTAGAAACATAGAAACTAGTATATTATCTCTAGATGCAGAAAAAGCTTTTGATAGAGTTAACTGGAAGTTCTTATTTGCAACTTTACATAAATTTGGTTTTGGGAACTTCTTCATAAACTGGCTACAAACATTATACAGTTCACCAACAGCACGTGTCAGGACGAACGACCAGATATCAGCTAGCTTCTGTCTTCAGAGGGGGACCAGGCAGGGATGCCCACTCTCCCCCTCACTATTTTCTATCTTTATTGAACCACTAGCAGCAGCAATTAGGCAAACAACAGATATTAAAGGGATAAAGTGTAAGAAAATAGAACATAAGATCAGTCTTTATGCAGATGATGTTTTACTCTTTCTCCAGAATTCTCAATCCTCTCTCTCCCAAGCAATAGAACTGATAAACTCTTTTTCCAGAGTTTCAGATTACTCTATAAACTGGTTAAAATCCACAGTTCTACCAATTAATTTCTCATTTGTCAATTTGCTTAATACACAATTGGAGTCAGGGAATATCACATACCTGGGAATTAATATCTCTCCCAAGTTAGCAGATCTAACCAAACTAAATTACATCCCACTTTTAAGGAAAGTGGAAGATGATCTTGCTAGATGGAAATGCTTACCAATATCACTCATGGGGAGAGTTGCTACAATTAAAATGATGGTCTTTGTAATAAAAATGAACTTGTCATCTGTTGTATAATTGCTTTATATAAGTTATTGATCACTACTGTTTGTCAATCACACTTATCATGAGGATGTAATCAAGGGTAATCATGGTAGAGCCGAACATAATGTGATCATGAGGATGTAATCAAGGTAATCATGGTAGAGGTGTGCAGCTTTGCACGCACATCAGGGAATGTATAAGGAGCAGAGCAGGGCTCAGGGGGGTTAGAGCTGCTTGGAGGATTCTACCTGACGAGGTTCATGGATTACATGTGTTCAGTTCTTCACCTATCATGGATTACGTTTTCTAACTGGGGTGTTCAGCTCTCCACCCATAAGCAACGGTAAGAGAAATGTTTCGTTCATGATTGATAACTTGTATGAATGCCGATTAAATAAAGCCTTGTTGTTCATCTGATATTCAAGTTGTGTTTCATTGTTTCTGGCGTCGACTTGACAACGATCCTGATTAAATAAATATAAAGTGTAAAAAGAGACTTTGAGTCTTTTAAGGTAATTAAAATAAAATAAAACATTTTATTTTAGAACATTTTTGGCGTCACGAACAGGATCAGTCAAGCTATTCCAGCAACAATGAAGTGTTTTTGGAGAAGCAAAAAGGAGCCGAGTGCTTCTGGGGAGGGAACGCCGATTCCCGTGCCGATTCCCGGCTGGGAAACGGAGGAGTTCCGAACCATTGGTGATATGTTAAGGCAGCGCGGTGGACGCCCTGGGCCGTGGGGAGAGTTAAATGGAGTGGTCAGCCCCGCCGTGGTGCTGGACCGTTTGACGCAGATAGAAGTTAAAGAAAAAGCGCCGCTGGCAGGAGTGAGAGATATGATGTGGCTTTTTGCAGAAGCATGGAAAAAACAGGAGTTAGAATTGAGCAGTTGTAGAGAGCGAGCGGCGCAGGAGAAAATCCATGCTGAAGAAGTTGAAAAATCATGCTCAGAGTTTGAGCAGAGAGTGTGTGTGATGGGGAAAGAGCTAAAGCATGCTCAGAATGTTTTGGATAAAACGCTGACTTTTGTGTCTCGAGCGCAAAGGAAGGAAAAGAAGCGACCTCGTAGAACAGGTCCTGCTCAGATCCGGGCGTTTGTAAAGAATGTTGGTGAAGATTGGAACCCGGAGAAATGGAACGGGGATCTTTGGGGGGATGATGAGGAGGAGGAGTGGGTGATTAAACCTGACCCACCACCTCAGCCCTTGTATCCATCATTACAGGGGATAAAGATGTCAGAACAAAGACCTATTACTAGGCGTCGGCGAGAACAGCAAATTATTCCACCAATACTGGTAGATATGGTGGATGATCAGGGACGGCCGGAACTCGATGAGGCGGGTAATATAAGAAGGATGTTACAACAGCAGCCACAACCCGCCCCTAGGCTGCTAACAACGCTAGAGGATTATTCACAAGATGAGTTAAATCACATGAATGGGAAGCTGAAACAGCGCCCAGGCGAACCAACTGACTCCTGGCTTAATCGCCTTATGGAGGATGGCGCGTGTGATATAGCCATAGATGCCGGTGATGCCATGAGATTTTCAGGATTAAGTACTGATGCACAGATAAATGCTGAATACCGGGCTACAGTCCGGGCATTGCCAGCTGATGAAGATTTCAATGTGGGGGATGCATATGCTCTGGCATGTCATGTAATCTATCCTACCACGGCAGGACTGGTCTGAGATTAAAGGGCAATGGCAGACAGTGAGAGATGCCATTCAGCGGCTCACCAGACTCACTATTAGAGAGCAAGTGGCTCGAAACGGGGGAGCTGGAGTGGTGGACTGTAACATCTCTAAGGCAACTAGAGATCACCTCATCAGACATGCCCCACCACATTATAAACCCATGGTGACCAGCTTGTTGTTCGGCGCGGCAGACCAGACTTTTGCCGCGATAAAAGATCGTCTTGGCGAACTCACCACGCTGGGTGATTGGTCTGAGACGAGGAGAGAGGGAGCTAGAACTGAAAATAAACCCAGGATTGATCCACATTCAAGGGGTCGTAAAGGGGGGGCAATGGGCCCCTCTAGAACAGATCTGTGGAGGGCACTGCGACAAGCGGGAGTGCCGTTTGAGGAGATTGATGGATTGCCCACTAATGCATTGATGGAGAAATGCAGCCAAATGGGACTGAAGGTCCATTGTCAGTTCAGACATTGTCCTGAAAAGGACGACAGGATGTCTGTGTCAGAATTGGTTGGAATGTTGCAGAATGTGATCAGGGAGGTGGCGTCGAAGCCTGCTGAACCTTCCGCCCCTCCCAAGGAATCTTCAGAGGAGGAGAGTTCAGATGAGTGTTATCAGGTGGCGGCAGTGAAGCGTAGAAAGGAAAAACAGCACCGAAGGGAACATGATGATGAATAGGATGAAGGTCAAGCTCGGGTTGTTGCCAGTGCCTCAGGATGGTCAATAAATGATATCAGACCACATGTGGAATTACAGATTTATTGGAAAAAATCAGTACAGACAGTAATGGCATTGGTTGACACTGGGGCGGAGGCCTCGGTAATTCATGGCAATCCTGATAAAATAAAGGGAAACATTGTACCTTTGACTGGACTTGGGGGGCAGATGTTAGTAGGAAAGGGAGTAACTTTGCCCTTAAAAATAGGAAATCAACCTATTAGAAATTACAGTGTAGTAGTGGCTCCTGCAAGGGAATGGATTATTGGAATGGATATATTGGCCGGAATGACTCTTCATCTGAAACATGGTCGATTTTGTTTTGGTATAAACAGAATCCACACCATTTTGGTAGGCAAGGTCAAAATGACACCTTTTCCCATTCCTGAAGCAACACAGGTGGTATCACAAAAACAATACCAGTTGCCTGGGGGTCAGAAAGAAATTACGGACACTATTAAAGAATATCTGGAGGCAGGAGTTTTGAAAACATGCACCACACGGTGGAATAATCCCTTATGGCCAGTGAAGAAATCAGATGGTTCATGGAGAATGACTGTGGATTATAGAGCGCTGAATAAACATACTCCTCCTTTAACGTCTGCGGTTCCGGATGTTATCACGATTGTGGAAAGGGTGCAGCATCACTCTGGTACATGGTATGCGGTGATAGATTTGGCCAATGCTTTCTTTACCATACCTATCCCTGAGGACAAGATGGAACAGTTTGCCTTTACATGGGAAGGAAGACAGTACACCTTCACCAGATTACCACAAGGGTATTTGCATTCACCCACAATCTGTCATAGGATAGTGGCTGAAAATCTGTCGACTTTAAAGATCCCATCAGGCATATTGCTATCACACTACATTGATGACATCATGATTCAGGGAAACACTAAAGAAGAGGTTGAGCAATTGCTCCCACTTCTGATAACACATATGAAGAATCATGGATGGGAGATAAATCCAGCGAAAGTGCAGGGATCTGCACAGTCATTGAAGTTCTTGGGAATTATCTGGAATAGAGGGGAAAGAGAGATAACAACTAAAGCTAAAGAGAAAATAGCACGGTTCCCAATACCACAGAATAAGACAGATGCTCAGCGGTATATTGGGTTGTTCGGGTTCTGGAGACACCACATACCTCATTTAGGACAGATCTTGCAGCCTATGTACAGATGCACTCGGAAGAAGGAGCAGTTTGAATGGGGGCCTGATCAACAACAGTCATTTGAACTAGCTAAAGAGGCAATCCAACAAGCTGTTTCTTTGGGGAAGATGTTGTCAGGACCAGTGGAGTTACAGGTTTCTGCAGTAAATGATTATGCTAACTGGAGTTTGTGGCAAAAACAAGATAGGTGCAGAAAACCTTTGGGTTTTTGGTCTAGGAAATTGCCTGATGCAGGACAGAGATATACTCCATTTGAAAAACAGTTGTTGGCATGTTATTGGGCTTTGTTGGAAACAGAAGCCCAAACTGTGGGGCATGAAGTAATGATGAGAACACATATACCCATTCTAACTTGGGTCATGAGCAATCCTACAACTCACCGCATAGGGGTAGCTCAAGAGGCTAGCATCATAAAATGGAAGTGGTATGTTTCTGAGAGAATGAAACCAGGAGAAAAAGGAGTATCAATGCTCCACGAGCAAGTGGCAGACGTTCCAGAAATGGATGAAGTGCCTTTTGAGGTAAAACCAATCCAGGATTCTCCTGTGAAACTGGGGGTAAGATGGAGCGAACTCACCCCAGAGCAGCAGGAGCGAGCCTGGTTCACTGATGGTTCCTGTCAATATGTGGCAGGAACCAGGAAATGGAAGGCTGGGGCATTTAACCCTGGTACACAACAAGTTATGGAACTCACAGGGACAGGAAAGAGTAGTCAATGGGCGGAGTTGAAAGCAGTACACATGGTAATAATGGCAGCTGGGGTGCAGGGAGTAAGTATTTATACTGACTCCTGGTCAGTAGCCCAAGGAATGTTAACTTGGATGCCAACTTGGCATGCTACACAATGGAAGATACATTCAAAAGAGGTTTGGGGAGCTGACCTATGGAAGGACATTTGGGAGAAATGCCAAAATATTCCTGTGTCAGTATTACATGTGGATGCTCATACTAATAACAATGATCCTGAATCCCTGCATAATCAGACTGTAGATAAGATAGTGAAAATTCAGGATGTAAGACAATCAAGTCCTGGATTAGCCAAATGGGCTCACGTTACTGCTGGACATTGGGGTGTGCAGGGAACATTGAAATGGGCGAGGGACAGAGGAATAGATCTCATCATTGATGATATTAAAACTGCCATAGAAGATTGTGAACCTTGTCAACATCAGAAAAAGAGAATCCCTCGACATATACAGGGACAGATACATCGAGGTAAACAAGCGGGACAGTGTTGGCAGATTGATTTCATTGGACCATTGCCAAAAAGTAAAAACTGTAAGTATGCATGCACAGCCGTGGATACGGTGTCAGGGGTACTGGTGGTGCATCCGTGTCATAACGCCAATCAGGAGGCTACATTGAAATGTCTGTCATTAATAGAGACCTATTATGGACTACCTTTGCAGGTTCAGACTGATAATGGTACCCATTTCACTGGAAATAAGATCAAAGAATGGGCAGAGAACAACGCGGTAGAATGGATCTATCATGTAGCATATCACCCGAAAGCTAGTGGACTCATTGAGAGAATGAATGGGTTACTGAAAGAGAAACTAAGGAAACTATCGGTTACTAATTCTTTGGACAAATGGAGAGAAAATCTGACTAGGGCAGTACATCAGTTAAATAACAGACCCGTGGGGGATGGAGTTACTCCACTGATGCTAATGGTTGCCAGGGCAGGAAGGGAAACAACTTCTACTGACCTTCCTATACGAATGTGGAAACTAACTTCTGAGGCAGAACTCCCTGTTAGAGCAACTGCGGGCTCTGTGGGATTAGATCTTAAAATCTTGGAAAGCATCACTTTAGTAACCAATAAAGTGACAGTGGTAAAAACAGGATTGGGAATTCAATGTCCACCAGGAACTTATGCTCATGTGTGTCCAAGAAGTGGTTTAGCTTTGAGGGGTCTAACCATTTTAGCTGGGGTAATAGACTCAGACTATCAAGGGGAAATAGGTGTGGTGTGTCAGCATACAGGTAAAGAACCGTTGGTACTGGAAAAAGGAGACAAGATAGCTCAGTTAGTAATCAAACGGTGTGTAATGTCCAAAGTTGAAGAGATTACTAAACCTACCACTATCACTCAGAGGGGTGAAACTGGGTTTGGATCATCAGACTTTACTGCGGGGGCAAAAGTGTGGGTGGAGCAGCTCAATGGTCCTCCCAGAGCTGGAGAGATTATTGCACAGGGAAAAGATGCTGTGGTAAGTGTATTGTTCCCCGGAGAGGAAAAATGGATTAATATTCCGATAAACAAATGTTACAGGAGAGAAAATTAATGCTTGTCATTCTATCTGCAGTTTTGTATGTATCCCATAGGCGGGTGTCTGAGTGACGGTGGTTGACTGGGTCCCCTTCCCCTACAAAAGGATTGAACCCTTGTCAAGGCGATGGATGGGCTCCGCGGACCTGGTGGTGTCGGATGTTTGGTCATCGTCCTCCATGTCCTCGCTGTCATCGCACTGAGGGCACATTTCTGTTGGGGGCTCACGGAAGGACAAGTGTTGGAAGAAGGGGTCATGGGCCATCTGGAATTGGTTAGCAGTATGTCCAACCGCACTCAAGGCACATTCACATGCAGAGCAAATGACGCTTGCTACTTGGGAAACCTAACATCTACCGGTAAGATGTACCGGTGCAGAGGATGTCTTAAATTCCGAGGAAGGGTGATCAGCCCGGGGGTGTTGGTTCAAGGATCAACAGTAACCTTTAATTCTGCAGCGCACATCTGTGCATACCATCAGGGGAATGGTACTTGCATACAAAATGGCACAAATTGGAGTATGAAGGTTGATCACGATTTCTGGATCAGGAATGGAACTGTAATCACAGGAGGACACGCCTATTTGTACATATTCTGGGTGCTGCCCGACACAGCTAGAGCTACGCAGACAGCTGTAGCTCCCCTGGTTCACACTTGTCAACAAATGGGACAAATAAGGGTAGCCGAATATGTGCGATGGACTGTGAAATTCCCTCCTATTCCGCCTTGCAACAGGAGGAGGCGAGCATGGTATGACACCGTGCTAGGAGGAACTGGAACTTTGTATGGTCTGGCTAACACAGCAGACAATGAGGTAACACGAACTATGCTGTCCAACACTGGAGAATACACCGCACAAGCTGTCACCAAGACTGCAAGATGGATGCCTTCGACTGTATCTAGTCAGTTAGAAGGAAGTGATGTGTGGAAAAGTGTATTTAAATGGAATCTAAAGCTTTGGAATGAAACTTATGATGCATTGCATAATTTGTCACACAAAGGTAATTGGACAGTCTGTTCCTTGCAGGCTATTCATGCTGAGACACAAAGAAATAGGTTTCAAATACAGGTAATGAGTAATAACTATCATGCATGGCGAACATTATGGAACATCAGTAGTTCATTATGGCTACAGCCACATGCAGAAATGACGATTTGTAATAAATCTATGTGTACTGGATACTGGGATCAGTATAATATGACATCAGTAATGACTGTGTGTAGATATCAGATACTGCCGGTGATAACCACTAAAGGGTTTTGGTATCTCCATGTTAGTGGAGAGTGGTGGGATGTTAAAACAAATCGAACATATGAAGTAAAACACTGTGATGAGACTGATAAGGGTTTAGCCTGCCCATTGGTAAAAGGACATAGCAATCCATGTTTCACTGATTCAGGGGTCGTACTCTGTGATTGGACGGTCACACCCCCAGAGGAACAGTTTTGGCAGGTGGGTCCTAACACCTTATGCGTGGCTACAATGACCAATTCCCCACAGGTACCTTCAGTTCCCTTTTCAGGTTGTCTCAAGGGTATACATATGTGGGAATGGAATAACGTGACCTATTGGTTGAGTAATTACACTGTATCTAGTCGGCTGACTAAGATACAATGGGAGGTTTTACACTCCCCTTGGACACTCTCACTGGAACGATTCAAATGCGCATTGGATGGTTCCACTGAAGTGGCAAAATTGATTGACTCTCATAGGTCCAACCTTTCCAGGCTCATGGTGTCTACTCTTGTGGCACAAGGGGAAATAAAACATGCATGTCGAGTACCGCTAATAAAGTGCTAATTCCACCTATGATTGCAGCATTAATTATAATCAGCATTCTAACATTGTGTAATCTTATTATTTGTTGGTATGTTATTCGATTAAGAAGAGAAATAAATTGGGTAATAATGCAAAGACTACGATGAAAATTAAAGTGGAACTACAAGGTATGTTATAAATGACGTTGGTTTTGATGGGGAAATGGTGATGGATATGTTACATAAATTAGATGAAAAGTTCAAGAGTGGAATGTAATAAAAATGAACTTGTCATCTGTTGTATAATTGCTTTATATAAGTTATTGATCACTACTGTTTGTCAATCACACTTATCATGAGGATGTAATCAAGGGTAATCATGGTAGAGCCGAACATAATGTGATCATGAGGATGTAATCAAGGTAATCATGGTAGAGGTGTGCAGCTTTGCACGCACATCAGGGAATGTATAAGGAGCAGAGCAGGGCTCAGGGGGGTTAGAGCTGCTTGGAGGATTCTACCTGACGAGGTTCATGGATTACATGTGTTCAGTTCTTCACCTATCATGGATTACGTTTTCTAACTGGGGTGTTCAGCTCTCCACCCATAAGCAACGGTAAGAGAAATGTTTCGTTCATGATTGATAACTTGTATGAATGCCGGTTGAATAAAGCCTTGTTGTTCATCTGATATTCAAGTTGTGTTTCATTGTTTCTGGCGTCGACTTGACAACGATCCTGATTAAATAAATATAAAGTGTAAAAAGAGACTTTGAGTCTTTTAAGGTAATTAAAATAAAATAAAACATTTTATTTTAGAACAGTCTTACCCAGAATAAATTACCTATTCTCGATGATCCCAAACAAACCTCCAGCTGACTGGTTTAAATCTCTGGACTCCTCAATTACTAAATTCCTTTGGCAGGATAAACCCCCACGAATTAGCTTAAAAACGCTTCGGAAGACCAAAGACAGAGGAGGACTGGATTTACCCAACTTTTATTATTATTTCTTAGCCAACAGGCTGCAATATATACCAAGATGGTTGCAAGATAACCCATTAGACGAGTCCTGGTTAGATATAGAACAGACACTTTGCAATACGATAGAGCTTTCAGACTTACCATTTATTAGCTCAAGCATAAGAAAACATGAAAGCTTCAAAAGTATTAGTATCAGCACCTCTCTGACAGCATGGTGGGAGTATCTTAAAATGACAGAGTCTTCACTAGTACCATGCAGACGCACACCTATCTGGAACAATCCTGACATTTTGCAAAACAACAAAATGATGAACCTTCCGGACTGGAAAAATAAAGGAATCCTATACCTGGAACACATATGTGAAGGATTGGACTTCATTCCATTTAATCAAATAGTCTCCCAATTTGGAATGGATAAGAATAGCTTTTTAGAATATCACCAAATTAAATCTGTAGTCAAACAAAAATTTAAGCTCAATAAAATAGAATTACAAACACCACCAAGAGTATTAGACTTTTATAATCTCAAACCCCCCAAACTACTGTCTAAAGTATATAAGACACTGTCCAAAATAGACGATAAAATTGCAATCCCTATTGAAAAATGGGAGGTGGATCTATCAGTCAGCTTTGACCAGGACTTCTGGTCCCAAACTTGTTTAAAAACTTTTAAAATGATCAGACACCCCAATTTACAATTAATTCAGTACAAAATTCTACACAGAGTACACTATACAGGTCATCGGATGTTCAGGATGGGGTTTGTGTCGTCTGACACCTGTACACACTGAACAAACAACATTCCTGACAATTACATTCATGCACTGTGGTCCTGCCCACCTGTCCAGGAATTTTGGGGTAGAGTATGTGAGGATCTGTCAAATTGTCTGAAATGTCATATCCCAACTTCCCCCTCTCTTTGTTTACTGGGAAACCTGGACGATGTCCCGATTGCAACATCTTTGGTTCACGTGGTTCTGACTGCCATATGCATCGCTAAGAAAACTATCCTCTTGAATTGGAAAAATAAAGAAACTCTCTGCATTAACCAGTATAGAAATCTTTTGTTAGATCATATTGCACTTGATATAGCCTCTGCTTCCACTTCAGATGAATCTCTCTGGGCTCCTTTGATCGGTTCCATCACATAGCGAGGGTGGGGGGCCGTTGATGTCGTCCTGCGGGATGGTGTGGGTGGGGGGGTGTGGGGTCTGAGTTTGGAGTATCCGGATGTTCCCTGGAGGTGGGTTCACTGGGGGTGTCTGGGACTGGGGG
This sequence comes from Nothobranchius furzeri, assembly GCF_043380555.1. Taxonomy (NCBI): domain Eukaryota; kingdom Metazoa; phylum Chordata; class Actinopteri; order Cyprinodontiformes; family Nothobranchiidae; genus Nothobranchius; species Nothobranchius furzeri. Next base: position 33,941,759 of record NC_091745.1, read on the forward strand.
GCCGTTGCCCCCCTTTGGAGGTGCTTGGGTTGCCTCGGGGGGTGGACTGCTGGCGGTTGTGAGTGGGGCCCCTTGGGGATCTTGGCGGCGGCCATGGGTCACTGCCTGGCGGCTGCAATGCCCCTGGGCGGGTCTGGGTGGGGGCCTGGGGGCTCGGGGTTTGGGGGTGGCCGGCCCCGTGTGGGGATCTGGGCGGGGCCTTGGGGGTCGGGTCCTGACATGTATGCTGCCGGGAAGAAGGCAGGGACACCCAGCAGTGCCTGGCTCGGGTTCGGGGGCCTCAGGTAGACCTTGGCTCCTCTGCCGTTCCATCACAGGGGAGGGGGAGGTCCAGGAGGGGGAGGACCCAACCTTACCTGGATGTCCCATGTCTTATATATTCTGGAAGTTGTGCAAATGCAGGGGTGGGCATAGATATTCTGCTGGGGTGGGGCTGGGTTGGTGCCCTCGGACTCCGTGAGGCCCTGTAATGCTGCTGCTTTGGGCCCTGGCAGGATGGGCTGGGGTCTCCATGCCCTGGGTGGCAGTTTGACAACAGAGGTGCCTATTGGGGCCAGTAGGGGAGCTGGCTCCCTGGAAGGCTAAGCCCAACCAGCCATTCCTCCCCATCCCCGCATATTTCTCTCCTCCTGCTCCCTCACATCATCACACAAACATACACATAGGACCTTGGGGGGTAGGCAAGTCAGGGAGTGCGGGAATGGACCCCATTTCCGCATTCCTGTGGAAACCTGCCCCCCAATTTTATTTGCACCTTATACATTTCCACTGACGACATTCCACACAAACACACACTTAGGGCCTTGGGAGTGAGCACATTCAACAGCATTTGGCAGGGGGATATTTCAGCCTCCTCCCGAGGGCCGGTGCCCACTTCCAATTTTAAACCGCACTTAGACACTGATGGCTGAGGGTGTAAGTGGGGTGGTGCAGTGGCATCAGCTGGCATATGCCGGATGATGCCCGCACTGCCCACTCACCACAGCCATGGAATACACCTCATCAACACACAACACTATATTGGAGCAGGCAGAGGGAGACTAGGGGTCTTAGCCACCTCTGTTGTTGCTAGGCTTCCTGGGGCTGGAGGCTAGGAGGGAGATCTGGCCGTCTGGTTGGGGTCTGGGGTGGTGGGTTGCTGTGCTCAGCGTTGGGCGGGGGAGCCTGCTCATCAGCACCCCAGCAGAAAGGGTCAAACTCTGGTTACCGGTGATGGTTGTACCCAATGTGCAGCAGTACCGGGACCAGAGTGAATAGGGTGTGTATGGGGAGCATGAGTGGGTGTCCGGCGTGCACTTTTGTAAGTCTTGGGTTGTATGTGCATGTGTGAGAATGAGGGAGGGAGCGTGTGACTGTGTTTGTGTATGACTGTATATGTCAGGTGGGGCCTTTGGGTCCTCCCCTCTCCTGGAACTTCTCTTAATGATATAGATCTCTGTCCCCCCTCCCCCTGCCACACCTGGTGTGGGGGCTTGTGCCTTGGTCTGCCTGAGTGTTCGTGGCAACCGGGTCTGGGGGTTTAAGATTTTGGCATCTGCCTGTTAGATCCCGGTGGCTGCCTGGTGGGGTCTGGGTCCCTGGGCTCTGCTGGGTCCCCAGCGGGGGTGGTCGCCCCTGGGTCCCGGGTCGCTGGGTCCCGGGCTCGGCCGGCTAGGGGGTGGGAGGCTGCGGGCGGGCCTGTGGGCTTGCCGCTGATATCTCCAGGGACTCTGCCGGCTGCTGGTTGTGGCCCCCCGGGGCGACCCTCTGTGCCTCTCGAGGGGGGCGGGGGCCTTCCTGGTTGCAGTCTCCTTGGGGTTCCTGCGTTTTGGGGCAGCGCCTGGATCTCTGGGACTTGGAGCTCCCCCCGTCTCCTGCGCATCTTTGGGGGGCGGATCTGTGGTCCCTCACACTCTGTTGGGCGCTCCTATAGAAAAACCTTAAATAAACAAGCGCGTGTACACACACAGGTGCTCACATGGTGCTCTCAAAAGTATGGGCTTGGGCACGTTAAACACAGGTCTTAAGACTATGGTGGGCACTTAATGCGTTGTGATTTATTATTGTGATTCTTCAGTTAAGCAATATTGATTATATATATATTTTTTTTCTTTTCATCAAGTTGACACAGTGATAGGTAGATCTTGTTGTATTGTTGTTGTGTCCCTTTTTTTGTGTCCCTTTGTTTTTTTTTGTCTTTTTTTTCTGCAGGTCTAGAAGCAGACTCTTGTTCATTTTTGTTTATTTTTGTGGAACCCCCCCCCCCCCCCTCTCCCCACCTTTTATTTTCCTTTCTCTTTCACCTCTGTCTCCGTGTCTGGTCGGAATTACAAAGCATTCAACAACAATAACAATAAAGTTTTAAGTATCAGGCGTGACATTAAAAGCAAACGCTTTGATGCTCCACCTGAGAATAAATCTGTAAGGCTTGTCACCAGCATTCAGACATCAATTCTGCTTGCTTCACAGCCAGACAGGACACGTTAAAAAAAAAAAAAAAAAAAGGATCGGCTCTGCGGTGTCCATAACTCTCCCAGAGTCAGAATAACACGGTCTGGTGGTTTGAAAGAAGGTGTCAGATTTCTATTTTCAGACTGAGTCGGGACCACAGCAGCAACGTGGGGACTCACATAACTTTTATCAAGTCCTTTTTCACAAATATAACTGAAACCATGTTTAGGTCACGCATGCTGATGAACTTTTGGTCTGAAACACTGAATCAGCTCACCAGGAAGAGATCCCTTTATGTTTACATTGAGGCACTGAAGCTGTGTTTCTTCTATGGGAGTTCTGGGAATTTTTGGAAGGGGAAAACTGGCCGGGAGGAAGCGTGGCTCAGTTGTCTCAGCCCTTTCAGGTCTTTGCTGAGACGTCAGCATATGGCGACTGCTTTGGTAGTGAGTGACGTCCATGACCAGCACCAAAACGCACCTATAGACTTTAATAACAAAAGTTTTATTCCATTAAAGTACGGTGTAATTTCATCGAGTCGGAAGACCGGGAGATGCCTGTGTGATATAAGATGTGGCGTTCAATGACCAGAAATAACATTGCTTTTTATGGTGCTCCTTGAGACAAGAAAGCCCTGTGAAGTACGGTGTTATGGGGGCTTCCACTGCATTGCAAGTCTGCAAATGTTGGTTGTTTTGGCAACGTCTGCCGATGTCATTTCCTACTGAGTTTCAACCAATCAGCATGAGTTAACCACAAGTTCCACTTAGCGTCTCTACTGGGCCACGTCCTATGCAGAGGCGGATTTAGCAATTTGGGGGCCCAAGGCGAACACAGACATGGGGCCCCTTACCCTCAATTTTCGACAATCTTACCTTTAACTGCATTTGCGAAACTCTCCCCTCTTCTGAGTTATTTTCCCTTTTTATTAGTCCTCCTCTTTTTTCCTGTATTTCCCTCCCTTTGAGCGCTTTCAATATTTGGTCTGCTTTCTTCTTCCTTGCTCCTGTGCTTTTGCCTTAGTTATTTTTTTTCTATTTTCCATTTTGGTCTATGTTTTCCTCCCTTTAACCATTACCATTGTCTTTCCTTTCTGCTTCCTTTTGATGTTTACATCGAGAAACAACGTCACTTTCAGAAGTGAAAATAAAAGCTTTTATGAAGCATGCTGCTTTCCCTTATTGGAGCCACTAGGATAACTCCATTTCATGCTTAATGTTTTGACTACTGCTTCGAGTTTGTTACGAACGCTCCCGCCTCTCTTCTTCTTATTTGTGGTCTTATGGCACTTGGCAAACAACAATTTGGTGCATTACCGCCACCAACTGGATTGGAGTGGAATGACTACTAATCACTTCCTGTTTGTGCATTGCCGTCTTAATAACCCTCTTATGACCATAATTATAACAGGGCTGCCTGGTATGTTTTTAATCTTATGGCTGTAAAATTGTAATAAAAAGTACAAAGTGTGTGTAACTCTTCTCCTTTTTTCAGAACAACCTCAGCTTTCAGTGTATGGTTTGTATTTAGAATTTATTTCTATTAAAGCCTTTTAAAAAATCAGCTTAAAAGTGAAAAATGCAAAAAATGGATTTGAATTTTTTACATTTATTACTGAACAGGAACTTCTAAATGACTTGGGCGAACAATTTGGACTGAACAATTTAAATTTTGAACTGTAATGCATCTATTCTTAAAAAAGTGTGAACCTTGGTATCTTTTTTTAGCAGTTTTTAAGACCATTTATTTTTTGTAAACTTTCAGTTTTATTTGATGTGGTAGGCCTTGAAGCAGTTTCTCTCCAGCTGCAGGCAGAGCGCATCTCACACTGCCATGGGGTGCTTCTCTTGCACACCGTGCACTGCTATACCAAAAACTTTTGTTTTAGCAAAAATAATTATTTATTGTACAAAGAATAAATAATGCTGGAATGAAGCTGAATCTTACAATTAGCAAATAGTTGAGGGTTGTTCAAATAAAAAAATAAAGACTGAACAAACATTCATACCCTGGTTCACTGGAGATCTGTCCTTCGTGGTCACTGTCTTCAGATATAAGCCTTCTGGGACACCTAATAGATTGTGTTGATTTTCTTTGAGGCATTTCCATAATTTCAAGCCGCCTTTTTATGCTAATTAGCTTCCCCGTTCCATTAGAAAGCTGCTTTTATGTACTTTTAGGAACCGTTGGAATTTTTTTAATCTGATCAGCCATTCAAAAGTTATAAAACGGAGCATTTTGGATGACAAACTCAGCACGTCTCTGAATCTGTGTTGTGATTCGTTGCGCTCAAGACAGGGAATCCCGGTGGCTACCGTAATGTATTGTGTATGAACGAAAAGCCCCATTTTCAATCTTTTCAGCACTTTTAGAATTTTAATGATATCTTGAACGGTTCAGGAATTATGGTAATGAGAAGTGCACATGTCCAATCCCGTCTGCAGCGACAGGTTGGTAATAAGAATATTGTGGCATTAACAGAGGGGTGCCAGCGGTCAGGGCAAGGGGACCCCCCCCAACACAAGGGGACCCCAGGCAGCCGCAGACCTATGCCTAATGATAAAACCGCCACTGGTCCTATGTCCTGGCTCCTCTCCATGTCATCCATATCCCCTCTCCCTTGGTGCTCCTCCTCGTGTGACCCATGTTCTATAAGATTTGTTTTCCCGTCCCCTTAGATGTATTCAATCAGCCTTCTTATGCATCCCCTGTCGCAGTTTCTTCTCACCACTCCTCTGCCCCACTTCATCGTTTCCGCTCCTGCTCCACAACCACAACTTTAAAATAAACGTTTGGATTTTTTAACCTACCTGGCTGCTTCCTGCATTTACCTGCTACAACATCCACCGATTGCATGACAATTCCCAGTACATACTCCTGGTTCTGGACAGTAGCCCTGAAAATGGTTCTTTCAGCTGGCTGGAGCTGGAGGTGGAGACATGTAGACACCACAAAGTTCTGATAAAACTACCCCCAAGTTCCCATAGAGGAAACACACAACATCACCTTCTAATGACTCTAGCTTCTGCGTAACCTGACAAGAACATGAAGAATGTGACTCAAACTGCTTGGTATGTGTTGTCTGCACCGGCTAATGCTCTGTTCAGATAAAATTCCAAATGTTTGATGTTATCATGCAACAAACTGAGACTTGGCTCATGTGCCATCCCACGTTTTCCTGGCTGTAGATGAGAGTAATGGCGTGGTTCATTTATGGTCTTGTTTCAGTAAAACAAGGATCTGAATACCGTAAATCCTCTAATATTGGCCTGTATTTAATTAACGGCCGGGTATCATATTTTGGCCGGTGCCGTAGTCGGCGGAGGTGAATAATGGCCGGTATTTTATTGTGGCCGGGTGGAATGTGGTAACAAGCAAGTACCACAGGGGAGTGGTTGTGTCATCTGTCTAACTTTTGATTTGCCAGTGACAGACCGCGATTTGGCAGGTGCGGAGACGAAGAGGAGGCAAAAATTTGATATCAAGTTCAAAGAGAACGTCCTGATTATGCTGCAGAACACTCTGGGGAGCAGTAGGGGTTGTATGAACTAGTCGACTTCACTATAGTGACTTTTTATGCCTGTCATCGACTAGTCGCTGTCACGTGATAATGACCGGCAAGATGCAGCCCTCGGAAAAGACAGCAACCTGCTGTCAGCAGGTGACAAGCTCCTGCGCGTCGGGGGGGCAACGCGCTGTGCCAGAGCGTCGGTAGTGACACCCACCGTAAAACGGACATTTAACCAAATTGTGACGTTTACCCTCTTGCAATTTAACATTCCCCTCACCCCCATCCCAATCTTAACCAGCTTGCGCATGCAAAGCTCTGATTGTTGACGCGCTCCAGACATCTGCGTCCTGACCACGGCCACAGTAACATTATCAAATCAGGTGTCGTCACCTCAAAAACTAATTTAACACGCGATCGTTCATGTCGGCTCATTTCCTTTAATGTTTTCTGTCTTTTATTTGCGCCTGAAGCGTTTTGCTGCTGTGGAGCGGGGCGCATCACCTTGTCCTCCGGTGACGCACCGATCACTGATGCGGCCGCCAAGCAGCGAGCACTCCGCTGTTTTTGCAGTCGGTAGATCTTTTAGAACTGCAGTTCAAAGGTAACTCATGAGGTGAATATATATGAAGCAGTTTTTCTTTAGGACTGAGAGGAGATGCAGGAAGATAATAAACAGACAGGACAGAAAAATAGTCGAATAAAAACAAGTTAGTTTTTGTACCTGCTGGTTGCAACAAACAGACACCATTGAAGGAAATCAGAAGTGAGGAACAGAAAATGAAATGATTATTTTAATGTTTAGAGCAGCAGGAACTCTGAGAGGCTGCAGGCGCATCAGTGAGTTTGCGGCCGCTACGCAGGGGGAGGGGGGAGAGGGCTGAAGCAGAAACTACCGTTGTTAAAAGAAATGTGTTTAACTTTGAAAATGTGGGCGCAATTTTAATTGTCAAAAACTCCAGCGACCCATTAGTTCATTTTGCTCAAATAGAAATAGAGGCCTGCCTCTAATACTGGCCCTCCTTCCAATAAAGGCCTGGAGCTTGATGAGCTTGAGTCAAATACAGGCCCGGGCCTGTATTAGAGGATTTACGGTATGTTGTTTTGCTGAAGCTGCTTCATAACTTATTTGTATCATTTGAATTATTATCTGAGCAATGTGTTTGTCTCTGACCCTCAAAGGTTTTGTTCAGGTGGATGCAAGTGTGTAAAAAGTTCTGTTCTCAAAGACTCTCAGAAATACCCAGTGTTTTACATACAGACGAGGCCCTCTGAATCTTAATCGTTTTGTCTGAAAGATCTCTGATATTTTATGTCATCCATCACTCCTGATAGAAGCGGAAGGCCCACCAAATACAACCACAAACTCAGTTCCTTCACCAGAAAAGCACCGCCCAAACCTCTGTTAGTTAGACGATGAACACATTTCACTCAACAACGGAGTCAGGTTCACCCTGGTGGTCTTAATGTTTCACAACTCATGGAAGTGAGACCACGAGCAAGACAAGCAGATGCATAAAGGTCTTCATATATGCGTACTTTAGCTAAATGAACACAACGTTACCGATGCACCGTGTGGGCCTGAGAACAAACACAGAGGGAAAAAACGTGTTTCAGTGTGTTCACAAACACGAGTCATCTCAAAATATGAAGATAAACTTTCCTAATGGAGAAGTCCCTTTTTTCAGTGGTACACAACAACACGGCCCAGAGCTTACACCCTGCAGTCCAGACACAACTACAAAAGTTCTGATGCAGAAACGTCACATTAAGCATTAGATGTCAATTAGCCTACATGTGTTTTAGACCGCAGTCTGAACAAGGTCAGCCTACACTAACGGCACTCCTAAAAGGTTTCCAACGGTAGCCTGTCTGCTTTTAAGGCAGTCGATACATTGGTTTAATGCTTTTGCAGCACTTTTCAGCAGCTGAGTGTTCATATTTGACCTTGTTCAAGGAGAAATTATTACTATCAAAAGCAGATCATGAGGAGTACTCTGACTTGGGAGTAATGGACTTTCTGTTTTGTTTAACTTTGGGTTTCACCATGTGGACATGTAGGTAAATGTCCAAGTACTGGACAACCAAAGGCAGAGCAGTGTCAAAGAAATGTGTGAAGAACTTTGTCACAACTTTGTCACAATAAACAACAATACTTGAGGATTTATCATTATCTGGAAAAATCACTACTATTGATTTGTTTGATTTTGCAGAAGTAGAAATATTTACCATTTGTAATTTTGCACATGTGCATTCCCCACTTTGTCAGGAAAGAGCACATTCTGTGTGATAAATCAATTATCATAGTCTGCAGGATGAAAACATTATTGTTTTTCATTATTATTTATTTAGTTTATTACAATGCATCAGGTGCATTGTGTTTAATGAGCGGAAGGAGGACAATACATTATTTCTATGACCATCAAATGTTATAAGAGCCTTTTTTATGTTTAGCAAGTGCATTAATACCCAAGGACCACATTCTGAGGGGGTTTGTTATTTTTCTGGGCAAGATAGAACAGCTTCCTTGGTCTTCTTGGGAACTAAAAAGGAAAACAAATAAACAGACAAATAAATAAATTAGAAATGAACGACATATCGGCATCAATATTGGAATTGGCCAATGTTAGTCATTTTTTTAACATATCAGTATCGGTCCAATAAATAAAACTGTGCCGATATTAACAACCAATATTTTTTCCATCTTGTTTCTATTTGTTCATCAGTTTCAGAGGGTGGGGGTGGGGGGTGGGGGTGGGGAGATGTGTATTTGTTTAGTCATGTGACAGTGACTGTAATCATCTCAGATGCATAAATGTGTGTGGCATGTGTACTTAATAACGTAAATTCAGCTTTAATAATTTTCATTCCATATCAAATCTGCTGATTTCAGAAGCATTAACGTCAGTATATCGGTATCTGTAAATATCGGTTATCACAACAGTGTTATTAACACTGGATATCAGTATCGGCCCAAACATTTCCTATCAGTGCATCACTAAAATAAATAAGTATCTATGATAGCACCGGTAAAATTCACCTGGCCAACAACGGTCCATGTCTACATGGTCTTGTTGCTTTTTAAAACATTAGCATGCCACAGAGAGACAAAAATCTGTACTTTAAAATGAACTGGTTAAAACTAGTTTTCAACTGGTTTGGTGCCAAGTTCCTAAAAAGGTTGACTTTAACCCCAACCTTATGGATAAATTAAAAGACTCTCAAAAATACTTTAAGAAAATAAACAAATAGATTTATTTTCAAAGTACAAAATACTAATTCAAGGTCACTTCAGTTGGCTGCGCAGTGGTTAGAGCTGTTGCCTTGTAGCAAGAAGGTCCTGGGTTCGCTTCCTGGCCTGGGATCTTTCTGCATGGAGTTTGCATGTTCTCCCTGTGCATGTGTGTGTTCTCTCCCGGTGCTCCGGCTTCCTCCCACCATCCAAAAACATGACTGTTAGGTTGATTGGTCTGTCTAAAAATTGTCCTTATGTGTGTGTGTGTGTGTGTGTGTGTGTGTGTGTGTGTGTGTGTGTGTGTGTGTGTGTGTGTGTGTGTGTGTGTGTGTGTGTGTGTATGATTGTTTGTCCTGTGTGTCTCTGTGTTGCCCTGCGATGGACTGGCTCTCTGTCCTGGGTGTACCCCACCTGATTGCCCATTGACCGCTGGAGATAGGCGCCAGCCCCCCCGCAACCCTACATGGACAAGTAGGTTCAGACAATGGATGGATGGATGGGTCACTTCAGTTATGTTTTACTGTCATCAAATGGTAGGAACTGCTGAGAGCAGAGACATAACTGCTACAAGTTAAGTGTCCTAAGCTTCATTTCACACGCTGCTAAAATCCCCATGCAGTGTTTTGTGATGCTGCGCCAAACGTGGAATGAGGTTGGACGTATAAAATGTTCCTGGATCTGCACCACCACGGGAAACTTGTGCATGGCAAATGTTGCACCGAGCCTATTGTCTTTTATGGACTTGAACAAAAATGCTGCTACACGGTTACCATTGCTGCTTGCTACTTTGCTAGCCCGCACTGTTCTGATCACGTGGGATTTGCATGCTGGATCTGGCCGCTGCTGGATAGAATTCCTGGACTGAAATTTAAAGCGGAACGGGTGGCTTATATCGGAGATGTTTGTCTGATATAATCTAACACAGTGTCTTTGGGCCGATATCAAATGACTGCCGATATCGTAACGGGACATCCCTAGCTAATGAATGATAGAAAATTTGTTCTTGAACATTTTTACCTTTACGTACAGGACAAATGGTTTTTATTCTTTGAAACATTTAATCTTTCCTAAAAGCGATTCTGACTAATTAATTTATGACCAGTTTGTTGTTGTTTTTAATAATCAGCTGTCAGCATTTAGTTAGCTGATTTCCAAGAAGGACATATCAGACGTAGCGTTCCAACAATATAAAATATAGGTAACGTTTCCTTTTACAGTCCCATAATTACTAAGTACTTACTTGGTAATTACTTTCACGCTAGAGACTATGTCTCACGGCTGGTCAGGGAACGCCTTAGGATTTCTCCGGAGGAACTGGTCCAAATGGCTGGGGAGAGGGAAGTCTGGGCCTCCCTGCTTAGGCTGCTGCTCCCGCGACCCGACCCCGGATAAGCGGACAAAAATCGATGGATGTATGGATGGTAATTACAAAGTAAGTTAAAGTTTATTATTATTATTATTATTATTTCCATGTAAGTACTTAGTAATTAGGGGACTGTAAAAAGAAGAATTACCAAAATAAAATGCCAGTTATAATGTTTAAAAGAGAGAAATTACAAACTGAAATAGTGTGTCCAAATTTCCTGGAGGACTTCTTTAAGGTTTATTATTCTCGTTGCTCTTGAGTTTCTTTTACCGGTTACAATGTTTTGTTGCCTGGTTTCATTAATTTGATCATTTCATGGGAACCTCATTAATTCATTGGCATTCAGCTTCATTGACAGTTTCCAAAACCACATTCATGTTGTTCCAACTAATGGTAAAGAGCTCCAGAGGGGCCTGTTAACGTGACAAAAACATACTCAGTTCCTCCTTTTCTTTCCAGCAACAGTTAGGCTAAATCTTTAGGAAGGAAAAAAAATGTGGCAAAAATAAAAGGCTAAAGAAATGCTTCTAAATATCAGAACAGGCCTATTTACAAAGCAGAAGTAAGGCGTGAAACACGAGTAAAGCAGTGTGTTAACACAGAAGGCTCGCAGGTCTTACTGAAGAAAAGGAAAGTGCAGTAAACGCTGCAGAAGACACATGCAGGCCCTGTTTACGGTAACAGTTTGAACGTGTTCTTGTTGAAAAGACTCAAGTTGAGTTACCAAACACTTTGTGGCTGACGTCATTGCTGAGGCACGTTTGAACCCTTGTGTGTTTGGTGAAGAGAACCACTGTGAGATAAAAGGAACATGGATAAGTACATTTTGTCATCCGCTTCAGGTCCATTAACCATGTCTCTGATGGGCTTCCCCTCCTCCTCCTCTGTCCGAGGCCTCTCCAAAGCACACAGCAAGGAGCGTTTTGTAGTCCTGCAGACTCAAATCTAGCTTGTTGTGAGACTAAACAGATATGACACCGTTACTCAAACACAGTCTTCAACAGATCGGGAGCAGAGGGGACAAAAAGAACAGGTGTAGGAGCCAATATTGTTTTGGTTTAGATTATCTTATGGTCTAAGTTTATTTTGATAATGTTTTATGTACATTTCAGTTTATTGCACTATGGTTTGTATTTCCTTTGACCACTGGTGGCACTGCGGAGCCTATAAAGGTGTTGAGGTGGCAGTGCACTGGCGTTTTGTGGGTGACGGGAGGTCACACGGTTTTTACCGCTTCATTTGGTTTCATATGCCACATCTAATTTGCCGTTATAACTTTCATCATTTACATAAACCTGGACAAGAAATAGCCATTCTGGACCCAGCTGGTGATCGTCATCATATTCAATAAATGGGACAATAAACCCAAACCCGCTTTCTGCCTGGACAATATTGTTGAAGCGAGTCATTGCCTCCACCCGCACCCGAGGGTGACTAAAAGTGGGACTTGATAGTCACTACAACAGGTGCTGGTGGAAAACCACACCTCAAGCCCCTCGATAAAGCATCCTATTTGTAATCCCAAATTAGAACATCAGCATAAAATCAGGAGTTGTGTTGGAGGAAAAGTCCGACAGTCACCGTCACACACTGGTGAGGAGCGGTGAGCTGCAGCTTGGTTTAACCCCACAATCCAACCCCTTAAAGCTGAGTGTCAAGCGGGGAGGCATTGGGTCCCACTTTTACAGTGTTTGGTATGACCCGAGCGAGGTTCTGACCCGACCTCCCAGCCCAGGGCGTACACTCTAGGCCACTGAGAAGGTAGGTCATTCAGTCCAGATAAACACAAATGTTGTGTTGTGTCACACCTCTGTCGGGGCGCCCCCGGGCAGCTGTGGCTACGTCGGAGCTCATCCCCACCAGTGTGTGAATGACTGACTGTGTTGTGAAGCGCCGTGGGGGATTGTAGAACCCTAAGAAGGTGGTATAAAATACAGCCTGTTTATCACTCATGGTTATTACCGTGATGTTATTGGCCAACAGGTTATTAGGGCTGCAGCAATCAAATAGTTTAGTTTCTAATGTTCCTTAAAATCCTCCATCGATTAATCCAAGATTTTATTAGACGATGTTTCATGTGAGACGAGACTGTGGTCTGCTGCTAAAATATAAAAATAAAACAACTAAATTATAAAAGGCTCAGTAATATGTGTTGTTATCTAGTTTCTGTTATCCCAGCTGATATTTTTATAAGATAAATATTGTATGGAACTAAATTTGACTTATATTTCATAAACATTTCAAGTTTTTATTAAAATCACCCATCCTAGTCAAAATACCATATCTAAATATATCCACATAGGATCAGTAGAATTTCATTCTTTCATTAACATGTTCAGTAGTAAGCTACTGGAAATGTTAACAACACCTAATATATATATATATATATATATATATATAAAATTGTTTTTGGGTATAGTAGGGGTGTGTGTGTGTGTGTGTGTGTGTGTGTGTGTGTGTGTGTGTGTGTGTGTGTGTGTGTGTGTGTGTGTGTGTGTGTGCATCATATATATCAGTGTTATTACTAATATCACACGATAATATAAAGTCACTATCCATAAATATTACATAGAAAGTTGATGGGTTTGCAACAGGACCATAAAACCACCTTTCTACCCTCTATGCCTGTGTTGTTTTGCAGCCCTGGTCGTGTGAACTTTCTCTGCTGACTGTAGAGACCATACGGTCAGCTGTGTCTCTGAGGATCATGTGTCGTTAGCTGGCAAACCAGCTGGATCCATGTTAAGTTTTTAAGTTTGGATGTGAAATCCTCCAGCTCTGCTCTACTGCTGAGGAAACTAAGGTGGACCCATTCTTCAAATTAGACTTTTTGCTTTTTTTTTGTGCTCTCTACTGCCTCCACAAACACTTCAAATGTGAAAAAATGGTGCATCTGTTTCCTGTCAGGGTTTGGTTATGGAATCCCACGCCTAAAATTAGTTATTCCTAGAAGTCCCCTATTGTGATGTCACAATTGGGGAAATTAGCATAAAACACTATTCACCTGCTGAGTCCCCACCCATCAACATTTTAGAGCATCTAACATTTTTGTTTACTGAGACGTAGAGCAGGTTAAGGTGGAGGACCTATGTGTCTCGGATAGTCTGGGAATGCCTCAGGATTCCCGAGAAGGAACTGGCTCAATTGCCTGGAGAGAGGGAAGTTTGGCAATGACCCCCACGACCCAACCCCTGCTAAGCAGAAAACCATAGATGAATGAATGGAGAAGCAACGCAGAGCTATAGTTGACACCACATCCTGTTCTATGCCTATGTCCCAGCAAAAATCGTTTACTCCCTGTGTGTGTGTGCTAGGTATTTTTTTATATTACTGTCTTAAATGTTCCTTTCATACGTAATCATACGTTAATAAGTAAAGCTGGGCGGACACTGTGCGACTTTTTCACTCGTAGCACTCAGCTTCAGCTCAAACTGTATGACTTCCTCGCAGAGCAGATCTCACGAGTCATGTGCTCACACTGCATGACCCAGTTCTCGGATGCAACCTGACTGCTCACACTGTACGTCTGCTAGCAACATGTCGGCCCTAAAAATATGCTAAAAATAGCAGTTTTTACTCAACACGTCAGACTTTTTTGTCTTGTCTTGCCTGTTGTCCTTCGGGAGTGCTGCAGGAGGACACACAGGGATTTATGGGGGTTGGATGAGGAAAACGAAATAAAGAAAGTAAATCTGTGTTTTGTGATCAGTTTAATTTGACATGAACACGACAAACACGCTTTCTTGACAATCACTGTGAGTAAAATAAACTTGTAGAAATAAAAACAAACAACATGTGTTATTAGGGAAATAGCGGGCGAGCGGTGTTGATGCATGATTGCGCATGTGCCACGTAGCGGTTCTGATAGTTTTTGGGTCGCAGCTGCTCGCAGCGCCGCTTCAACAGTGCGATACCCTCACGAGGGACGAGCAAAATATCAAACACGCCAGAAGTCCGTGCGAGTTCACGATTGCTGATCGGTAGCTGGTCACGTGGTGTTAATCGCTCTCGTAACCCCCTGTACACTACACGACGCTCAGCGCAAAACTCGCCCCGATCTTGTGGATTCTCGCAGGAGTGGAAAATCGGCTCAAAAAAGTGAAAAAGTCACACAGTGTACGCCTGGCTTAAGCCACAGAGTTCTTTCTCCTTCCCTCTTACTGTTGAATGTGGCTAATAAGCCCTGATGTTTGTCTGGTAGGCTGTGGGGGTTGGTTAAGTAGCCTGCCTAAGAGGTATCCATGGTTACTGAGTTTTTGGCTGTCAGTCATAAATTAAGACTTCCTTTCTGGAATGCTCTTCTTGGCAACAGAAAAGCTAGTAGCCACCCCGTAACTTGAGAATTCATTTTTAGAAGGTCCCGCCTTAGATAGAAGCAACAGTGTTATTGGTTAAGTGTGGACAGTGATAGATTGTCCTTTGTCTCTGTCTGCCTGTTTCAATTAAAACCAGTTGAAGAGAGAGAACACACCGGAGTTAATCGGACAAGGGCCTTGGACAGGCTTTTGGCTGGTTGCTCTCCGCTGCCTCTTCACAGTGTAAAAACCTACTGACTTCTCTCCTGTGTGGTTCATTCTAGGATATAAAAATGTTGCAAGTTCCCACATGCCAAAGACAGTGGCAAGAAACAGAGTCAACAGGTGGGCCACAGAAATAAGATTGGACCCACACTGAAACACACTGAACTTGCTTATGCAAGTAAAATCAGCCAGAAGACAGGGGCCCAACTGCACAACAAGCATCCAAGCTGGGACAAAAGAAGATCAACTGAAGATAAAGCATCTCAGAATTGGACAAACCCTTCATGAAGAATCCAAGGGATCAGAACTTGCTTCTGCGAGTAAAATTGGGCAGAAGGTCAAGAAGTGTTGAGAATTGAGTGATGTTTATTTGACATGGACACAGCAATTACATTGGACGAACCAGATGCATTGTTTAGTGTGTTAGCACACGTGCTCAGAGGCGGAGCTGGCCTAAATGGCGCCCTGTGCGAGATCCCCCTGTGTTCATTAGCACATCAAGTTCTATTCAGTTTACCGGTAAACATATCACGAATGTACAACAGGTCAATTATTAATCATCTTGGCTACGTAGCTCAATCTATGCATTCCAGTAGCGTTTGCTACAAACAAATATAAAAACAACAATAAAGGAAAACAACTGTCTGACAAACAGCATAGCCGAATTCAAGGCAACACATAACAATAATCATTTGATTGCTCCTGGTTTCAAATTAAGCCCACTAAAGTGCTTAAGTAAATAAAAGTGTTTCAAAAACAGCGTTTTTGAACCGGAGTTCTGCTCGCGGTGGGAACTCCGCCGAACAAGGTCATTTTTTATAGCGAAAACGATCGACTGGTCACTGACAAGTAAAAGGGTGTTATTGGTAGATGTTAAGAACACTTACAGCTGAGGTAAAATGAGAGTATAAATGAACTGAGGGGAGAAAAACGCTTTGTTTTCCAATGCCGTTCTACAAGCAACAAGCTTACAGCCACGGCAGGAGCAGCTTTCATGGTTGCCGCGACGTGGAAGGAGCCAATCAGGAGAGGGACCTCACATCAGCTGACGTGGGTCATGTGACAGGGAGTAGTTGATATGGGTTACACTTTGTTGTGCTTTTATTACAGAAATATTAGTATTATCATCACTATTATTATTAAGAACATGCGATTTCTATGTTTTGTTTATGTATTGGTTGATGCTAAAAAAAAATATTTTTAGAAAAAAAAAAAAAGGAAAAATGCCGCCCCCTGCAGACTGCCGCCCTGTTCGGCCGCACATGTTGCACATATCAAGCTCCGCCACTGCACGTGCTAATTTGCAACACTTGTCCATAGAACCTTTCTAAAAAGTAGACTGCATTTAAATAAAATACAAAGAGATCAACAATAAATCAAAGAGAAAACAGATTAAAATTGCAAACAATTTTCAATAAAAAAGAATAAAAAGAATAAAACAAGGCAATTTGAGCAGCAATGCAAGACTTTAAAACTATTCATGTAGACATTGTTGTTTAGACTTTAACCATTTTTTGAGTTCTTTGTTAAAAACGTTACTGTCCGTTTCTAGTTTTAGGTCAACAGGTAGAGAGTTCCACAGTTTGGCCCCCTTTACAGAAAGAGCAGACTGACCAAAAGAAGCCTTGCACCGCGGGACGAGACAATCGCCGCAGGTGGAGGCTCGAGTGATCTTTCTATGAGAGCTCCGACGTCTGATGGCCACAGTAGAGAACAGTTTAGACAATTTATCATTTAGACAATTGAAAAAGAATCTTAGAGTGCTAAAATTAATAAAATTTTCAAAAGTGAGAAGATTAAGTTTCCTTAAAATACGGCAATGATGCCATTTCAATGGTTTCTGGTCCATAATTTTTATTGCTTGCTTGTATATTAAGACTATAGGTTTTAGAGTGGTGGATGAAGCCTGTGACCATGATGTAATGCAGTATGATAAGTGGGGAAAGATCAGTGCATGCATGTACAGTTTAGCAGTTTGATGTGACAGGTTCCTTCTGATAAAACGGAAGCAGTTTAAATTTGTTTTAACCTTATTACAGACGTGCTTAACCTGACTGTCAAATTTTAGGTGTTTGTCTAGGATGATCCCAAGGTACTTCACATCACTCCTTACTTCAATGATTTTCTCTTTAATCCTAACCTGAAATAGTTGCCTGTTTCTCATGGAGAAGCATATGGACACAGTTTTTTTAACATTAAGAGTTAGGTGGGATGACTCTAGCCATTCTGAGATGTCTGATAAAGCCTGCGTCAGGCGCTCTCCTGCCAGGCCAGGTGTTTTTGTGGACACATAAATGACGGTGTCATCAGCATACATCTGGCAGTTGACGCCTGAGCAGCTCATCGGAAGGTCATTAATGTACATTGTAAACAGCAATGGACCAAGCACGGATCCTTGTGGTACACCCATGTTGTTTGCAAGCAAACTTGACTTGACCTCATTAACCCTAACACACTGCTGTCTACCCTCCAGGTATGAACTGAACCATTTCAAAGCTTCAGGTGATATTTTAAATTGCATTAGTTTATTAAGTAAGATGCTATGGTTTACTGTGTCAAAAGCCTTTTTTAGATCCAGAAACACTGCCCCAACAACACATCCTTTATCCAGAGAAGTTTTGATTTTTTTCAAGCAGATAACAATTTGCAGATTCTGTGGAGTATTTCTGTCTAAAGCCAAACTGCTGTGAATAAAGCAGTTGGTTGGACTCTAAGTGATCCATTAGTTGCTCAGCTACAATCTTTTCTAGGATTTTTGAGACTATCGGGAGGATGGCAATAGGCCTGTAGTTACTTGCTAAGTCCTTTTCTCCCGATTTGTAGACTGGAGCAATTATTGCAGTTTTCCAGCTTTCTGGGAAACTCTTTGTTTGAATTGATAAGTTTACTAAATATGTGATTGGCTCCAACATATAACTGTGATGTTTCTTAATAAATGTAGTATTTAAGTTATGGATATCCTTTGCCATGGACATCCGCATGTTTGCAATCACTTTTTTAGCTTTATCCTGGGAAACTTCTTTTATATAGAAGGAGTTGGTGTGATCCTTATCACATTTGTTACAGGGTGGGTCAGTTGATTTAAAACGACTGGCTAAATCATTCACAGACTCAATAAAAAAATTGTTGAAACCATTTGCAATTGACTCATTACTATTAATGAGTTCATCACATATTTTAAGGCTATTTATTTTTGGGTGCTTTTGCTTGCTAGACTTGGTTAGTCTGTTTATATGTTGCCACAGTTTAGAACTGTTGCCATTTGCCTCATCAATCAGGTTATTAAAATAATTAGTCTTTGCTTTCCGCAGCTCAGACACTACTTTATTTCTTAGTCCAGTGTAAATTAAATGGTCAGTATTGGTTTTAGTCCTTAAGGATCTTTTCAGAGCAAAATCTCGCTCTTTGATCAGCTGACTGATATCACTGTTGAACCAAGGAAGAGACTTTTTCTTAGGTTTTCTTTTCCAGGTTCTTGTGTGCTTACCAATTATACCATGAAGGGTCAAGACAAAACTGCTTGCACTATGGTCTGGATCGGGCTCTCTGATTACCCTGTCCCAATTAGCTGTCTTTAGATCATGTTCAAAGTCAACCATTTTTGACATGGGAATTCCAGTAGTTAAAGTATAATTTTCTGTTTTGTTATGATAAACTAGACGCTTTTTTGTTAGCTTTCTTATGACCAGTATCATATTATGATCTGAAAGACCAGTAATAAGATTGTATATTTTTGTTACTCTCTCTGGCCTGTTTGTGAAAATCAGGTCTATAAGGGTTTCACTCTTTCTAGTAACTCGTGTAGGACTGTCAATCAGCTGTTTGTATTTAAATTTGTCCATAGTTAACTTTAGTTTTGCCTTACCCTTTTTATCTTTCCAATTGATGTTAAAGTCCCCAAACAGCATGCATTCATGAGAGTCATCGACAATAGACAAAAGATTTCTCAGTTCATCATAGAAATTTACATCATGAGATGGAGGATTATAAAGCACGACTATACTAAATTTCATGGTTGGTGAGAGAATTACACACAATCCTAAGCACTCCAAATTTACACCCAAATCGAGCTCTGTAACATTAAACTGCTCCCTAATGTAAATTAAGACACCCCCTCCTCTTCCCTTGACCCTGTCTTTCCTGTAGCATGTGTATCTTGGTATATTAATTAGGTCAGTAGGAATATTACTAGTCAACCAAGTTTCAGACATACACAAGAAATCCAGATTAGACTCCATAAGCAAGTTCTGTATCTGATCTATTTTTGGTAGTGTTTGACCCAGCCATCAGCAAGAGAGGTGGGGTCAAAGGAGGCAGACTGAAAAGAGATCATCAGGAGACGACAGGCCTTCATGAAGAATCCTGGACTTCGGAACAAGCTGAAGATCAGTTGCAATGATGACACCAAATGTCTTGTGTTGAGCTAAAAAGCCTTCATGAAGAATCCTAGACTTCGGGAGAAGCTGAAGATCAGTTGCAAAAAATGACACTAATGGACACTAATGACACTAGTTGAGCTAAAAAGTATGAAACTGATAAATGACCCCATGATCTTGCTGTCATGTGATAATGATGGATGTGTAACTGGAAAACTTTTACTTTGTTTAGGCTGTCCCAAGAAGAGTATAAAAAGAGCAGCTAGAAGCAGAGCTGATGAGAGTTGGGGCAGTCGACAGTGAGAGACAGAGCAGATTCAGGATAGAAGAGGTCAAGAGGTCATCCTCCGTCCTCTGGACGGAGGACGACAGGTCAGTTTTTGGGGATAGAAGGAGAGAGTCGCACCTAGAGTTAGAGTGTCAGGTTAGTGTTGACGCAAGTCAACCATTTATTCTCAGGAAGATTTTAGCATTAGCATCCTCCACAGGGGATAGGTTAGTTTTATATTTACTTATTTTTTGTATTTTGCAATTTTTAAAACAAAGCAAGAGGGTGTTAGCCTGAAGCTGAAGAAGACTTAAGAGTTGGTGCAAGTCAACTGATTATTCTTAGTTAATTATTAGGATTAGCATTTCTCCTTGGGGGAAGTGATCAGTCTTATATCTACCTATTTTTTGTATTTCTTAATCTTGTAATAAACTTTTTGAAAAAGAATTCACTTTCCTGATTCTTAAAGGTCCTCTTTAAAGGTTCGAGTGGGAGCCCCGATCCCGAAACAATAGGAGGGAAAGCATATTGTAATTACAGGTTCCTGAATTTTCAGGACTTGCTTTACAGTTTGTGACAGTTTAAGAAAAGAAACCTTAGGTGAAGAAGCTAGTCTTCTCCTGTCCCGTGAGTAACGAGATATCCTAAGGATTGATAAGCCAAAACATTAGTAGGTTAAAATAGGCTCTGTTTGCAAGTGTGAAAAAGTCTTTGCCAGCGTGGGAAGGTTGGATTAATTAGATTAATTGATAAATCTATGTTAGTCTGATCAACTAACAAGAATCATTTTCTAGTTACCACCACCCACAAAAGCTGACAGAGGCGCAAATTAATCCTAATATGACCCAAAGAATTGTCAGAAGAATGGCCTGCTTCTGAACTTTGCCCTAGTATTTAGAACCACTAAATAACGGGAGAAACTAAAAAGAAAGTGTGCTATCACAAAAGAAAAAGTACGGCATATCATTCTCACCTTAAAATAGGAATCTGATTCTAATTAGGGGGTCCAAACCAGGGTCTAATACAATAAAACTCACCGACGCCCCATGAACCCTGAGAAAGCAGCGCAGTCTTAGGTTCTAACGGAACCAGGTTTTAAAGGAACCGACAAATAGGACACGCTCGCGACAAAAATACCCAAAATTTTGGTGCCGTGACTTGGCGTAGAGGGGCCACTGAGGGATGTCGTCAAGCCGACTTTAAAGTCCCGGGGCTTCGATTGTCCCACAGGTCAGCTGCTCCGGCGTTGTCTCCCAGCGTGTCCGCTCCTACGTATGACTCGGTTTGATCCACATGTCCCGGTGGGGAGAGGATTGGTATGTACAATTTTCCTTTTACACCTAATCAAAGTGAGTTAGTGAATGATCAGCTACTGTTCCGTTAAATTGAGGCTTGGGGCCGGTAAGGGCCAGGTTGCGTCCCGCTTGCCGAGAGCTCTCGTCTCCGGTAAGGGCCGGGTTTTGTGTGCCGCTTGCTGAGAGCTCACGTCTCCGGTAAGGGCTGGGTTTGGTCCCGCTGACGAGGGGTCACGGAGAGTCTGTGTTTTGGTCCCGCTCACGAGGGAACCCGGTGGCGTACCGCATCCGCCTGCCCAGGCCTCTTAAAATACATCCCGTCTTCCATGTGTCCTAGCTGAGGCCTGTACGGACTTCTCCCCTCGCTCCTCCTCCGGATTCCGAGCCTCCACCTCGAGGGGTTGGCAAGGATGGGATTTTCACCGTGCGGCGCCTGCTGGACGCCCGTCGCCGCGGCAGAGGTTGGCAGTACCTGGTGGATTGGGCGGGTTACGGTCCGGAGGAACGCTCCTGGGAGCCGACGAGTGCAATCCTGGACCCCTCGCTCATCTCGGATTTCTGGGCTCACCGCCCTGGGACTTCTGGGGCCGTCCCTCAGGTGGGGGGTCTTGTCATGCTGCCTCCTTCACAACCCACGACATCCTCCCCCAGAGGATCCCACACGCACGCAGCCCAACCGAACTCCACTACCCAGCATTCCCAGCGCCAGCCTTCCGGCCCACGTCACCCTCCACGTCTACATAAGGAAGTACGGCTCAAC
Organism: Nothobranchius furzeri; assembly: GCF_043380555.1. Lineage (NCBI taxonomy): Eukaryota > Metazoa > Chordata > Actinopteri > Cyprinodontiformes > Nothobranchiidae > Nothobranchius > Nothobranchius furzeri. The sequence goes on from NC_091745.1 coordinate 33,963,517, forward strand.
ACCAAACCACTCAGTCATCATTTCTAACCGAACTATGCTCCGAGTTCTGAGCAAACCTAACCCGATCATTCAGCCTGTTCTGACCAGATCAGCCCGAGCCACTCACCCTGCCGACTCACAGTAAGTCAGCTTGTTTCCTTTTGGAGCCGCCGTGCTCACCAGCTTTGTACGGTTTGACTCCTAGAGCAAACGCGTGTCAATCTGCCCGGCATCAGTCACTCCGCGCTTGGGTCAAAAAACACGCTACAATCCGAAATCTCGCTCCGGTTCAGCTCAGCTCGAGTCAAGCCTTATGGGCTCGACACACGGGAGGCGACATCGCCTCTCCTCCATTCATTTTCAATGAGACATGCGCGACAAAGCGATAATCGCGGGTCTCCCTCCTACCAAGCGAAACGCGAAAAACGTGCGTGTGAAATTTTGCACTCGTGCACGGACGACCCAGCGACGCGATCCCAGAAAGTTGAAACATTTTCAACTTTTCATCGCTGTCGCTCGGACGAGGACCAATCAACGGAGGTTTCATTCACTGACCAATGAGCGGACAGGATGCGCCGCACATCTCCGAACAAACATGAAGGAGAAGTTGATTATTATTATGTTTTATATAGTAAAATCAGAAGTAAGATTTCACATAACTCTAACAGCACCTTGTGAAACATCATATCTACCACTTTATTAACTCTGAACCGCTTAAATAACCTTAATTCCCTCCAACGTGACACAGCCAAACAAAACAACGGAAGTTTCGATTTCGCCATGGAACAGAACGCGTAGACGGCTTTGCCGCTGGCCGCTGCCGCAGATCGCCTCCCGTGTGACAGGTAATAAAAGCGACAGCGACAAATTTCGCTGATCGCGGTCGTTTGTCGCCTCCCGTGTGTCGAGCCCTTTACACTTTGATCCAACAGTAGGTTCCTGATAAAGACTGACCTGGCCTAGATGGTTGAGGTACCGGAGTGCAGTTTAGCTTAGTAATTCAATGATACACCTATGTTAAATTACTCACAAGGTAACATGTAGGTGTGGATGTCTTATTATTTGGCAAAGCTAAAATCGTTAGGTTGTTTGGACATTCTAAATTTTGCACGGGTAAGGTATGTCATAATTCCTAATTAGGTTTTTATGGTTGATCTTTGGGTTGTTAAGATCTTACTCAGGTCTTTTGATATGAAATTGTATTTTACTATTTTGCTATTTTACTTATTACATTCTATTTTACTTGTTACTTTCTATTTTTTACATTTACCTTTACCAGGGTTCTATTTAACACCCTTATAAGCTATGTAAAAGTTCACATTTTTACTCATATTTTGGTATTATTCAGGAGGTGTAAAAGTCCTCATGTTTATCTTTTATCACTTAAAAATCGCATTTCAGGGGGAAAACTGTTAAGAGTTTTTTCATATTTCACTTATATTAAATGTTCTTTTTAAGTGTTTAGGCCCTGAAATGTCTTCTGAGGGATAAAATTTGCTCTGCCTCAGTGGGGGGTGTTTCAGTGGGGGATGTTAGGTTCTAGCAGCCACCCATGTAACTTGAGACTTCCTCTTTAGAAGGTCCCGCAGCCGCCTTAGGTAGAAGCAGCGCTGTTATTGGTTAGCGTAGGACGTGATAAATAGGTCTTTGTCCTCAGGTTGCCTCTCTGAATAAAAGTGCTGTGGTGGAAGTGGACTGCAGAGTTGGGAAGCGATGTTCTGATCACGCTCTCCACTGCAGCGCATCAAACCTAACAATCTTCTCTGGTGTGCGTTCTTTTGGATAAAATATCTAACTGTGTGTGTGCGTGTGTGTGTGTGTGTGTGTGTGTGTGTGTGTGTGTGTGTGTGTGTGTGTGTGTGTGTGTGTGTGTGTGTGTGTGTGTGTGTGTGTAGACCTTTTTACAAGACACACGGTGCTGGCAAATCAGCATGATATAACCGCAGTGTCTTATAAATGTGCCATGCCAGCATGGCACTGCACGAGTTTAGCGGTATTCATTCCACCTCGCTTGGTACTAATACAGCGGTAGTGGTCTGTCTTATAAACGGCGATTGCACCTTGCCGCAACAGAGGGAGGTGTCATGATCACGTGGGGAGTTATCGCTGAGCTCCGGCCGACAACATTGAAAATTAAAGTATAAACGGACCGGGTTTGTAAACAGAATGAGCTGAGATGATAATCTGGAGCGATGCAGCACTCCTGGAGCGTCTCTCCATTAGAGCTGGAGCTCAGATCACCAGAGGCTGCACAGGGACTGACACTTTTAGGAGCAGCTTGTCAAAAAAACTTAACGATCATGGCTTCAATCGCAATCAAAGGCAAGTTATGCCCAAGACAAACGGAAGTTCACAGAGGTGCTGAAACCACACCCAAACCCCCTTTATGACACCAATCTTTTGTGTAAAGAACACGATTGTGCAACATTACCGCAACGGTCTCACCATTTATAAATGACCTGAAGCTCCCTGATGCAGCCACGGCGTAGCGGCAAATTGATGGCTTTTGCCTTCATTGTGCTGAGTAGTTTGGTGGTGCAGCTCAGTACACTGTTGAGAACGTCAGACATTACACAGCAGGATCAGCCAGACAGCTTCTTCTGGTGGTGGAAGCTGTGCCTGCTCTCTGGGACAAGTCAGTAGATGAGAGAGATTGTGTTTCCATCAAGCATGAACAAATTCGACTCAGGAGTTGTTTGTGCTGCAGCCGTTGTGTTGTTGACATTTACACGCTTTTAAATGAGCTGTTCGAACAAATGTGTGTGTGTGCATATAGCACACAGTCCAAGTGATTTCTGGATTTAAATCATTGGGATGTGACACGATGCTTTAACACTACTGGCAGAAAAAGTAGAAATGGGAACTGTAATTTCTCATTTTGAAATGTGATAAACACCCAGCCTATCAGGGGATAGGTGGGTGTGGCTAGCAGCAGGCGTTTTCTTGAACAGACAGAGCCCTGAAACGACTCATAATGGAAGGTACTGAAAATACCGAGAGAAAAAACTGCTGAAATCACTTTATGTGAGGGATTCGGTGCAAAAAGAGTTATCAACGTGTTATGTATAGACCATGGATCTGTTAAACAGGGGCGTGTCCAGGGAGTGGCCTGGGGTAGCATGCTATGTAGCATGATATCTGATTGGCCACCCCACTGAGTTACATTTAAATTGACTTTACATTGTCAACTGAAGGCTTGGGGTTATATAATTTGCCCCTCATCCAAATGTGTCTTCTCCTACTGTTATTGATGGTTCAATAAGATTTGAGGAGTTAAAAAAAGAAACAATTCTTCAATTATAATACGCAATTATACAGCATTTGTGTGTATGACAAATAATCAGAGTAATTTTTGTTTCAGATTTCAGGATTTTACTTTGAAAATCTGAGATGGAATTAACCAAATTTTGTTGATATTATAATCATATTGAAATGACAGATTAAAGTCAGGTGAAGCTGTAACTGGATAATCTGAAAACCCAGTCGGTTTCTACGCCTGCACTTGTGTTTAAGTTCAGAGAAATCTAGCATCCAGAGACGCGTTAAAAACATTCGATAGTTACTTCAAATGTTGAGCTTCCGCTTTCCAAACTGAGGTCATCTGAACACGCTCCGGTTTTTACACAAAGGTTTAAAACTTGAAACTGACACGTTCGAAAAGGGCTTCTTACCGCTGCAGTAACGAACTTGGTCCTCTTCTCCGTCTTTACACCGGTGCGCGTGCGCTTCGTCCGGACGGATACCGACCGAGATACACGCGCTCCTCTCACAAACAAAATCACGTACAGGCAACAGTTCGACGAGAGTATCCACACTGCGCGCGTCTCCATTCGCGAGACGAGAGTCGTTTTGGAGCTGCGTTCTCTGCAGAAGTCTACCAGTCACTTACTAAAAGCGCAGAACAACGGTGGAGTCAAGTCAGAGGAAACAGAGGAACACATCCGGTCTGAGTACTTTCAAAATAAACAACAAGTTCCACTGACACATTCATCTCTAAAAACGTTTTTGATTCAATTCACAGTTTAGCGCCAAATCACGACAAGAGTCATGCCAAACTTAACAAAGTTAACTCTCCAATTGAACCTACTTATGAGAGCATTGGTTACATATTGTAACCCCAGATTCTGAGTCTAGTCGCAGCTGCTATTGGAAGGGTGATCTCAGCATCAGCCAGTCATGAAGAGCTTAAATGTACGCCCACCAATGGTGGGCACCCCCGTTGGTATATAAATGGAGCGACTCCACTGTTCGCCTCTGATGGCTCTTGGTCCTATCAGAACCAGTGTGTCATGACTTGCGGGAGGTGTCTAACCCAAGACATGCAGAATCAACACGACAACTCAGGGTAAGTAAAAATAAAGTATTTTATTATGAAAACGGGAACTAAGTATGCACTGGTAAGTCCAGTGAGCAGGGTGCCATAAGGCGTTAGTCCAGAGTCGCTGGAGTTTTTGTCAATTAAAATTGCGCCCACATTTTCAAAGCTAGACACATCTCTTTTAGTTTCTGCATCTATACTGCTCCGCTTCAGCCCTCTCCCCCATCCCCCTGCGCAGTGGCCGCAAACTCAGTGATGCACCTGCAGCCTCGCAGAGTTCCTGCTGCTCTAAACATTAAAATAATTATTTCATTTTCTGTTCCTCACTTCTGATTACCTTCAATGGTGTCTGTTTGTTGCAACCACCAGGTACAAAATCAAACTTGTTTTTATTTGACTATTTTTCTGTCCTGTCTGTTTATTATCTTCCTGCATCTCCTCTCAATCCTAAAGAAAAACTGCTACCTGGGTTCATGTATATTCACCTTATGAGTAATCTTTGAACTGCAGTTCTAAAAGATCTACTGACCGCAAAAACAGCGGAGTGTGCGCTGCTCGCCGGCAGCATCAGTGAGGTGCGTCACCGGAGGACAAAACAGGTGATGCGCCCTGATCCACAGCAGCGAAAAACATCAGGCACAAATAAAAGAATAAAAAAACAAAAAACATAAAAGGAAATGAGCCAACATGAACGATTGCGTGTTAAATTTGTTTTTGAGGTGGTGACACCTAATTTGATAATGTTACTGTGGCCGTGTTCAGGACGCCGATGTCTGGAGCGCGTCATCGATCAGAGCTTTGCGTGCGCAAGCTGGTTAAGATTAGGATGGGGATGAGGGGAAGGTTAAATTGCAAGAGGGTAAAGGTCACAATTTGGTTAAATGTCCATTTTACGGCGGGTGTCAGTATCGACGCTCTGGCACAGCGTGTCGCCTCCCGATGCGCAGGGGCTCATCACCTGCTGTCTTTTCTGAGGACTGCATCTAGTCGGTCATTATCATCTGACAGCGACTAGTCGATGACAGGCAAAAAAAGTCACTACAGAGCAGTTTTTTACGTCTCTGTAGATTGAAGGCTACCAGAAGTAGAGCTTTATTAACGCCGGAGTCCGTCCCACACCGGGGTGAATGGCGAACCTCCCAGAATAAGCCCAATGAATGACCTTTCCTCGTAGAGTCTGGGGAACAAAAAGTCTGTTTGGAGAACCGTTACCTGGACCGGGGTCGACCTTGAGGGCTTCCAGAACCTGGTCTTTGATCTTCCAGGTAAGTCCTGCCACTACGCAGGATGGTGGCAGGATGGTGGCAGGGCCGGGTTTGTCCTCAGGAGAGTATTGGTGGGACAGCACTTCAGGCTTTGTATTCTTGGATCCTGGCCGATAAGAGATTACAAAGTTCAACCGAGAGAAAAACAGTGACCAGCGGAATTGGCGTGGGTTTAATCTCTTAGCTTCTTCGAGGTAAATCAAGTTCTTATGGTCAGTCCAGATAACAAATGGGTGTTCCGCCCGCTCCAGACAGTGCCTCCATTCTTCGAGGGCCAGCTTTAATGCCAGTAACTCCCGATGCCCCACATTGTACCTGCTCTCCGTTGGTGTCAATCATCGCGAAAAGAAGGCACAGGGATGGAGTTTATGGTCCAAGGGGGAAACCTGTGAAAGGACGGCTCCAACCCCAGTGTCGGAAGCATCCACTTCCAGGGTGAAATGCTGCTTTGGGTCTGGTCAGATGAGAACTGGAGCCTCCGTGAACTTCCTCTTGATTGCGCGGAATGCAGCCTCAGCTTCTGGAGACCAAGAGAAAGGCTTAGCAACAGACGTGAGACGTGTTAGTGGAGCGGCAGTCTGGCTATAATTATGGATGAACCGCCGATAAAAGATGGCAAATCCCAGGAATCATTGCAACTGCTTCTGGGTTGTAGGTGTTGGCCAATCCGTAACAGCCTGAACTTTGCAGGGATCTGCCTTTAACCACCCACTCTCCAGAACGAAACCTAAAAACTTGACAACAGGAACATGTAACTCACATTTCTCAGCCTTTACATACAGTCTATTCTCCAAAAGGCATTGAAGCACAGCTCTGACGTGCTTCTGGTGTCTATGTAGACAGTTACAAAGTCATTGATATAGTCACCTAGTACTGAGTTGACCAGTCTTTGGAACACAGCCAGGGGGTTGGTGAATCCAAAAGGCATCACTAAATATTCATAATGCCCCAGCGGTGTCTTGAAGGCTGTCTTCCATTCGTCCCCTTGACGGACCCCAACCAAATGGTAGGCGTTCCGAAAATCCAATTGGGTGAAGACAGTTGCGTCCTGGACGGGCTCGAACGTGGAAGACAGTAGTGGGAGAGGGTACTTGTCTTTAACGGTGATCTGGTTAAGCCCCCAATAATCGATGCAGGGGCGGAGAGACCCGTCTTTCTTGGCGACAAAGAAGAAACCGGCGCCCAAGGGAGATGTTGAGGGTCTGATGGTTCCGTTGGCCAAGGCCTCTGATGTAGGTCTCCATGCTGTCCCTTTCCAGTTTAGAGAGGCTGTAGAGGCGGCTGGACGGAAGCGGGGTGCCGGGTAGTAGGTCGATACCACAGTCGAAGGGGCGGTGAGGTAGCAGCATCACTGCTCGGACCTTGCTAAAAACCTGTTGTAGATTATGGTAGACTGGAGGTACCTTAGTGAGGTCAGGAGGCTCAACAGGAGTTATGTCAGATTCCTTACCCCCAAATTCCACTACCTCCGCTCCGGTCCGCCCCCGCCTTCCGCAGCCGCTCGCTTCCGAACTCAATTTTTACTGGTACCCTTTCTACAATGGCTCTGCTCCGCTCCGGAGACCTGAGGTGGGCAAACAAGCATGCGCGGTATTTTCGAGATCTTGCGATACAGTCCGAGCAATAAACGCGGAAGTTAGATCCAAACACCCGTTGTGTGGGAGAAGCATCGGCATGAACTGTTTAATCTGCCCATCATTTGTGTTGAGAGATCAGCAGTGTTTGGATCAACAAAGTGTGACTACTTTGATAGTAGAAACTGTATTTATGGCTTACTTTTGTGCATTTAAACTTCAGCCGCCATTGATAGTTGTTAAAAGTTGTTAAACCTGTGCATATGAAACAAAAACGCCTTTTGTTTATCGATTTATTGTGAAAAACGGAAATTGTGCTTGCTCCTTTTCCTGTTGGGCCGTTGTGATTTCTGTCCATTTACTGCGGAGGTGCTCCGGCGTCCGGCGAAAATAGGATCGATTCTATTTTTGCTGGACGCCGGAACAGAGGGCGGCGCACGGCGCCGCACTGCCGGAGCACGGCCGCAGTAGTGGAATTGCTCTGATTGACTACAACGGGACCGATTTTGCTCCGGCGTTCGTGTCGGAGCGGAGCGGAGGTAGTGGAATTTGGGGGTTAGAAACAGGAGGTGCTGAACTGAGGCACTTCTGGTAGCAATCCGGGCTCCAGGCCTCGACTCTGTTAGCTCACCAATCCAGGTGTGGGTTATGTTGTGTAAGCCAAGAATGCCCTAGTACCACCGGATTCTGAGGAGATGGGAACACAAAGAGTGAGATCGTCTCAATGTGGTTGCCTGAGGCTTGGAGCTGGAGCGGCGTAGTCCTGTGGGTGATGGTGGATAGCATTCTCCCGTCAGTGAGGAAACAGGCATGGGTTCAGGGAGAGGAACGGTAGAAATTCCCCAGTCACAGACCAATCGGGGATCAATAAGTGATTGTTCACAACTCGAGTCCATAAGAGCCGTGACCTGGTGGCGTCGACCGTTCCACATAACTGAACAGGAGAGGATGAACTGGGAGGTTGTACTTCCTGTGTTGCTACCCACCAGAACTCCCAGTTCTACTGGTGGGCTCTGCCTTTTAACAACACCGGGCACGTCTGGACATAGTGTCCTGTTTGTCCACAGTATAGGCAGAGACCCTTACTGATGCGATGACGTCGTTCCTCCTGGGTGAGGTGAGTCCTTCCCAGCTGCATAGGTTCCTCTGAAGGCTCAGAAGGAGGAGGAGATCTTGAGATGGGCTGTCGGTGTTTGGGGGGTGAAGAAGGATCCATCGAAGAAGTCCGCTGAAGCTCTCGATGTCTCTTGTCAATGGAGATGGAGAGTGTTATTAAACCCTCCAGGGTGGGTGGCTCGGGACACAAAGCCAACTGATTCTTCACCTTGTCGTTCAGGGCTTCAATAAAAGCTGCCTTTAATGCATCATTATTCCATGTTGTCATGGCCGCCAAAGTCCTGAACTCTAGTGACATATCTGCCACCGTTCTCCGTCGCTGGGAGAGGTGTAACAGTTTCTGACGAATGTCTGTGGTGGTCTCTGTGACTAGACTCATAGAATCTTGGGTTACAATACATAACCAACAATCTATTTCGTCTAGTCTTAGCCCTTAAGCTAGCTGCTATTGGAATAATGCACAGCTGGATGATTTTACACCACACTGGTTAGCTGAAACCAAATGGACATTTCTCTACTTAGAGAGGGTCGCTCAGCCTAAGCCCAAGGGCTTAGAAGGCTCTCTTGGAAGGCAAAACGGGCACGAGGCCTGAGGGGTACAGGCCAGGCCAGCGTGGTGAGCCCCGAGACAGACCTCACATTTTGCGTGAAGGTCGCCACTGGAGATGGAGCCCTTCTGGCAGGCCGGGCAGGTCCTGACGTCGCTGGACATGGTTGATGAGGATAATTTGCTCTAGGATAGTGCTCTTTAACAATAGTTCTTAAGCTTGGCCTGAAGAGATAGCGGAGGCGAACAGTGGAGTCGCTCCACTTATATACCCACGGGGGTGCCCACCATTGGTGGGCATACATTTAAGCTCTTCATGATTGGCTGATGCTGAGATCACCCTTCCAATAGCAGCTAGCTTAAGGGCTAAGACTAGACAAATAAAACGTTGAGTTCTTCTGTCAATTGTTGACCAAGAAATAAACTAAATACTCAACATTATCATACAGAAATAATAATAATAATAATAATAATAATAATAATAATAATAATAATAATAATTCCCATGTTTATTGAACAAGATTATAAGATTTAAGAAATCAAATTAATTAAATCATGTAATGTATTATTTATAACTATTGTTTTAATTGTAGATCCTGTTTTAACATAGTAAATAAAAGTGAACATGAATCTCATTCGCATGCCATTTATTTTCTTATTCCGATCATCAGAGTAGACCATGCTTTTATCTCAGTGAGAAATGAGGGGAATAAACAACAAATGAAGTAACCAGTGTTTATTTATTTATTTAGATTTAGAAGGGGAAATATCTGCTTTTATTTTGTTGACTAAGAAATAGCGACAGGAAACGATGCTCCTAATAGTTTTATCTTTACAAGTTAGTAATTTTAAATTCTATGAAGCGGTGGGAAGGTGTCCACTGTCCCCTTCTGTTCTTTGCGTGGCTGTGCACGCCGGCCACTGTGAATTAGAAGAAGTTTCTTTTAATTGATTATTTTCTCTTTTTACGCAAACGTCCCTTTACTTTTGTAAACTAATGTTTTCTGTTGTGGAAGATGGGGTTCACAGTGTGCACGTATCAAAATTATAGAATAGAATAGAATAGAATAGAATAGAATAGCCTTTTATTTCCATTCGCAGGGTACAGCGAAATTGGAGTGCTATTTTTATTGTTTTATATGTATTTAAATGAAGGTAAGACTTTGCAAATACATCAATAAATGATTGGTTTCTGTGATTTACTATTTCATTTTTTATGAAAACAGAAAACAGACATTTTCCGAGTATCCATGTTCCGTCTGTTATCGTCAGGCCCAGTATCCTAGCAACGCCGGAATACTCCATTGAAAGGTGGGTTCGTATCCCATTTTAAAACCTAATCATAGAACAACAGACATTCTGCTTGAGTTAATAATAAGTATAAATATGTGATTAATACAAGGAATAATTCATGTACTTTTTAATTTGCCATGATTAGCACGAGCAACGTTAATTTTTTTAAGTAAATCCGAAACTCCCCCTAAAATACGTCACCCACCAGCCTTACGCCAACACAGCGACGGGTGGTTGAAGAGGTCTGGACCTTTTATTTGCACAGAAAAATATAAAAGTTGTGACTTGTTAATACATACACAAGGTAGCTCCCATGATCTCAGTTTCTATGTCGAAACGTCTCAAAATATATACTCGCGTTCAAGTTTATCGCAATTGCTAGCGGTTGCCGGTGCTGTGTCGAACTTTTTCACCCTCATCCGTTAGCGTCTTACTTTTCCATTAAAGTTAGCTTTACACGTACAAGTCCGCCGTGAACAGGTGACTTTAGCTAGAATATAGATATCTGGTGTTCTTTATTATGAGGTGACATTCGGAACCTCATACTTTATTGCTGCTTACAGCACGTAGGTTACACGTTTTTGTGCGAATTAAGCCTCTGTAACGGGACAGGTGTGCACCGGTTTACATCAGCTAGCCTCCCTGTAAGCGCCGTTTCTACAATTACTTTGACTATAGTGACAGCCTAAGTTGGTGCGATGTTCTGGTTTTGTAGATGTTTGAGTAAAATTACACATTTCATTCATTCATTGACAGAAGATGGAGAACTTTATCCTGTACGAGAAGCTTGGAACCGGCCGGACCTCTGTTGTGTATAAAGGAAGAAGAAAGGGCCATCTCAGCTATGTGGCCATAATCTGTACTGATAAGTCCAAGAGACCTCTGGTCACCAACCATGTAAGAGTCCGTTTTAAACCAGACTTTTAGCAGTAGTCGGTTTGGGTGACGTGGACAGATCTGATACCAATAATTAATAAAACAATAAATGATGGATAAGTCTGAGCAAACAAAGCTGGAGTCATGTTGGAAAAGGCTTGTCAGTATTCTCTCCTGTTAGGTTCGACTCAGCCAGGATCTGGAGCACCCACATATAACGCACTTCTATGAATGGTATGAGACGAGTAACCACCTCTGGCTTGTGGCTGAGCTTTGTACAGGTCAGCAAGTCATTAGTCACTCATTCCTTCACAGTTTTCAATTTAATTTTATAGATTTTAAAATATTGGCAAATATTATCTTCAATGCTTTCTTAGATTGATTTTCTTCTGCTGAAATAATTAGTTATTGCATTTATTAGGTGGTTCCCTGGAGTTTGTAATTGCTCGTGATGGGAGTCTGCCGGAAGGTGTGGTGAGAAGCTTTGGATGGGGCTTGGTCAAAGGACTGAAACACATTCATGAATTAGGAGTCATCCTGTCAGACCTGACTCCTGCTAAGGTTAGCATCTGCATTCATAAAGCTGGAGGACTGAAGGTACACAGAATATCATTCCAGGCTTATTTTCCTTCTTCAGATCCTTCTGGATGGTAGTGGTATTTTGAAGTTTAGTAACTTCTACCTGTCCAAAGCTGAAGGAGAGAGGCTGGAGGACATTTTCAAGTTGCTCTCTACATCTGAGGAAGCTGGAGAAAGACGAGAAAACTTTGATCATCTGAGGAAAAAACTACAAGGTCAGATTTTATCACGTTGAATTGGTAATTAAAGAAGAGGAAAACTAAAATAACTGTAGCTGGTCTATTTGAACCGTGACTCAGAACAAATACGCTGGGGTAGTTTAAGGATAACTTCATTGTTTGAAGATGTCAAGCATAAAAGGGCTCCCAGCTACCCAAATAAATCAGCGTGATGGACTTATGAATGACGTTTTCTTCTTTGTTACAAACAGCCTGTCACAAGGACGTCGTTTTCACTGGTTTCTTTAGTCACCTATGAAAAAATCACTAAAACGATGAGCATGAAGCTGTAATGCCCCTAAATCTGGTAATACCAGGAAGGCCAAGATTTCACCGGAGTGACGTAAAACTTTTGTTTTAAAATAGTTTCAAGGATAGATTAGAAGAAAGATCAGTGATGGGATAACTTCGCTCTTGAAGGACCGTGAAAATGGCTCTCTGGGAGGATGTAGCTGCCTTACTCTGATTAACTAGAAATGTTTGTGCTTCTTTGTTCTGATCTTCTGGATATAGTGTTTTGTTTGTGTAAACTTCTTTGTACTTTTTACGCTGCTTTCATGGACCAGGTCACCGTTGGAAATGAGATTAAACACCTCAGTGAGATTTTACCAAGGATTATATATATGTATATATATATATATATATATATATATATATATATATATATATATATAATATTAACAATGGCTTATCGGCAGCCAGTATTAAAGAAGAGCAGCTCATGACTGACTCTGTGCAGTGTTGCATCACGGATTTCAGAGCAGTGAAAGGGATGCTGGGAGGGATGAGAAAGCCCCAGGCCTACTGGACACGGTGAAAGGTGGAGAAGGAAAACCGAGAACAGCCGTTGTTTTGTCATCTTAGATCTGTAAAATCTGGGTGTTTAAGGGGTTAATGTTCTTCATGACCTTTATGTTGTGATGCTTTCCTTTGCCAGGTTTGTCTTTAAGACCATGCTTGTGTTTTCTTAACAGGTTGTCCGACTTACAGCGCTCCGGAGGTTTTGCAGGGATCCGAGACCAGTGTGAGGTCTGACCTCTGGGCTCTGGGCTGTATTCTCTACTACATGTGCGCAGGTACTCATTCCATACGTGCAAAAACACGTGCATGCACGGAAAGTCACTCTGAATCAGATTTTATGAGTAAATATTTCTTCATCTTTCTTTTTAAACATCACGCTAAACACAGATTTAGTTCGTCAAACTCCACTGAAACCTTAACATCACTTTATTATACAGTCTGTTCCATTTCAGTGTGATGCTAATTTTATACTGCACTGTACCTTTTGCAGGTAAACCTCCTTTTAGTTCAGATAGCCTCACTGACCTGACTGAGATGATTTTACATCAGGAGCCACCACCTCTGAGGCAGACGGGTCAGCACACGCGTTTGAGCATGTCCGTGATGTTTACACACATATGTTCTTTTCTGTTTTCATATATACCGTATTTGTTTTCTGTAGGTCAGGACTTCCAGAGTCTTCTGAAAGGCTTACTGAACAAAGACCCAGATAAAAGGTCAGACCAACACCATCAGCATCATTTATACAGGGTTACAAAATCTCAATGTCAATTTAGATTTTTGCTCCAGAAATATACCAGATTAGATTATTCAAATATTTTATACATGTTCTTTATTTTTGTTAGCAGATGCACCCCAGCGGTTCTTGCCATCGGTATTCCCATGAATAACTTTTGTTTTTCCTTTTTCCATTTGTTGTGAACAACAAAGCTCTAGAGTGGCATTAGATGCTTTTGTGCTGCTGCCACTTGACCGGCCAACGCTCAGACTAATGAGCAGGTGTTCACTTTTCTATAAACGGCTCAGAGTCCGAGGTGTGTTAAAAGCTTCATGACAGAATAACTGTTGATTTTACTTTTGTTGTTTTTGTCTGTAGGCTCAACTGGCCAGAGTTGTTGCATCACCCGTTCTGGGCACAGATAAAAAAGGCAGAAGAAGACGATGCAAAGGGGGATGAACACATTGATAAGGGAGGAGAAAATGGCTGCAAGGGAGGAGACTCTAACCTAAGGCGTGTTGCTGCATTTTCATTCTCTAATAATAACTTTTTGCAGTTGGACGAGACTTTGTAGCAGCAGCTTTACTACATGTAGAAACACACAAATAAACTTTATTTTGTCTTCAACAGAAGCAAAAACACACCGGGCCTTTTCCGTCCAGGACAGACAGACAACACGTCCAGCAGCCAGCCAGGCTACGGGAAGTCAAATAAAATTTCTTCTTCAAATGTAACAAATACGAGGTCATGTGACCCAGAGACTGACGGCCTTCAAGCCAAACATGTGATGAGTGAAGCGTCAAAACAGGACAGGGTCCCGCAGAAGGAGGCAGGGAAGGAAAGAACTGGTGAGAGGGAGCAAGAGTGGAAATGACCGCAGCTCACGCACGTTCCACCACATCTCACGCACGTTCCACCACATCTCACGCACGTTCCACCACATCTCACTCACGTTCCACCACATCTCACTCACGTTCCACCACAGCTCACGCACGTTCCACCACATCTCACTCACGTTCCACCACATCTCACGCATGTTCCACCACATCTCACTCACGTTCCACCACAGCTCACGCACGTTCCACCACATCTCACTCACGTTCCACCACATCTCACTCACGTTCCACCACATCTCACGCATGTTCCACCACGTCTCACTCACGTTCCACCACAGCTCACGCACGTTCCACCACATCTCACTCACGTTCCACCACATCTCACTCACGTTCCACCACATCTCACGCGCGTCCCACCACATCTCACGCACGTTCCACCACATCTCACGCGCGTTCCACCACATCTCACGCACGTTCCACCACATCTCACGCACGTTCCACCACATCTCACTCACGTTCCACCACATCTCACTCACGTTCCACCACAGCTCACGCACGTTCCACCACATCTCACTCACGTTCCACCACATCTCACGCATGTTCCACCACATCTCACTCACGTTCCACCACAGCTCACGCACGTTCCACCACATCTCACTCACGTTCCACCACATCTCACGCATGTTCCACCACATCTCACTCACGTTCCACCACATCTCACTCACGTTCCACCACATCTCACGCATGTTCCACCACATCTCACGTTCCACCACATCTCACGCACGTTCCACCACATCTCACGCATGTTCCACCACAGCTCACGCACGTTCCACCACATCTCACGCATGTTCCACCACATCTCACTCACGTTCCACCACATCTCACGCACGTTCCACCACATCTCACGCACGTTCCACCACATCTCACGCACGTTCCACCACATCTCACTCACGTTCCACCACATCTCACTCACGTTCCACCACAGCTCACGCACGTTCCACCACATCTCACTCACGTTCCACCACATCTCACGCATGTTCCACCACATCTCACTCACGTTCCACCACAGCTCACGCACGTTCCACCACATCTCACTCACGTTCCACCACATCTCACGCATGTTCCACCACATCTCACTCACGTTCCACCACATCTCACTCACGTTCCACCACATCTCACGCGCGTCCCACCACATCTCACGCACGTTCCACCACATCTCACGCACGTTCCACCACATCTCACTCACGTTCCACCACATCTCAGGCATGTTCCACCATAGCTCACTCACGTTCCACCACAGCTCACGCGCGTTCCACCACATCTCACGCGCGTTCCACCACATCTCACGCACGTTCCACCACATCTCACGCATGTTCCACCACATCTCACTCACGTTCCACCACAGCTCACGCACGTTCCACCATAGCTCACGCACGTTCCACCACATCTCACTCACGTTCCACCACAGCTCACGCACGTTCCACCATAGCTCACGCACGTTCCACCACATCTCACTCACGTTCCACCACATCTCAGGCATGTTCCACCATAGCTCACTCACGTTCCACCACAGCTCACGCATGTTCCACCACATCTCACTCACGTTCCACCACAGCTCAGGCATGTTCCACCATAGCTCACTCACGTTCCACCACATCTCACTCACGTTCCACCACAGCTCACGCATGTTCCACCATAGCTCACTCACGTTCCACCACAGCTCACGCATGTTCCACCACAGCTCACGCACGTTCCACCATAGCTCACTCACGTTCCACCACATCTCACGCACGTTCCACCACATCTCACGCACGTTCCACCACATCTCACGCACGTTCCACCATAGCTCACTCACGTTCCACCACATCTCACGCACGTTCCACCACATCTCACGCACGTTCCACCACATCTCACGCACGTTCCACCCCATCTCACGCACGTTCCACCACATCTCACGCACGTTCCACCACAGCTCACGCACGTTCCACCACAGCTCACGCACGTTCCACCACAGCTCACGCACGTTCCACCACATCTCACGCACGTTCCACCACAGCTCACGCACGTTCCACCACATCTCACTCACGTTCCACCACAGCTCACGCAAGGTCCACCACAGCTCACGCATGTTCCACCACAGCTCACGCACGTTCCACCACAGCTCAGGCATGTTCCACCACATCTCACTCACGTTCCACCACAGCTCACGCGCGTTCCACCACATCTCACGCGCGTTCCACCACATCTCACGCACGTTCCACCACATCTCACGCATGTTCCACCACATCTCACTCACGTTCCACCACAGCTCACGCACGTTCCACCATAGCTCACGCACGTTCCACCACATCTCACTCACGTTCCACCACAGCTCACGCACGTTCCACCATAGCTCACGCACGTTCCACCACATCTCACTCACGTTCCACCACATCTCAGGCATGTTCCACCATAGCTCACTCACGTTCCACCACAGCTCACGCATGTTCCACCACATCTCACTCACGTTCCACCACAGCTCAGGCATGTTCCACCATAGCTCACTCACGTTCCACCACATCTCACTCACGTTCCACCACAGCTCACGCATGTTCCACCATAGCTCACTCACGTTCCACCACAGCTCACGCATGTTCCACCACAGCTCACGCACGTTCCACCATAGCTCACTCACGTTCCACCACATCTCACGCACGTTCCACCACATCTCACGCACGTTCCACCACATCTCACGCACGTTCCACCATAGCTCACTCACGTTCCACCACATCTCACGCACGTTCCATCACATCTCACGCACGTTCCACCACATCTCACGCACGTTCCACCCCATCTCACGCACGTTCCACCACAGCTCACGCATGTTCCACCACATCTCACTCACGTTACACCACAGCTCAGGCATGTTCCACCACATCTCACGCACGTTCCACCACAGCTCACGCACGTTCCACCACATCTCACGCGCGTTCCACCACATCTCACGCGCGTTCCACCACATCTCACGCACGTTCCACCACATCTCACTCGCGTTCCACCACATCTCACGCACGTTCCACCCCATCTCACGCACGTTCCACCACATCTCACGCACGTTCCACCACATCTCACGCACGTTCCACTACATCTCACTCGCGTTCCACCACATCTCACACGCGTTCCACCACATCTCACGCACGTTCCACCACAGCTCACGCACGTTCCACCACATCTCACTCACGTTCCACCACATCTCACTCACTTTCCACCACATCTCACGCACGTTCCACCACATCTCACGCACGTTCCACCACATCTCACGCACGTTCCACTACATCTCACTCGCGTTCCACCACATCTCACACGCGTTCCACCACATCTCACGCACGTTCCACCACAGCTCACGCACGTTCCACCACATCTCACTCACGTTCCACCACATCTCACTCACTTTCCACCACAGCTCACGCATGTTCCACCACATCTCACTCACGTTCCACCACAGCTCACGCAAGTTCCACCACAGTTCACGCATGTTCCACCACAGCTCACGCACGTTCCACCACAGCTCAGGCATGTTCCACCACATCTCACGCACGTTCCACCACAGCTCACGCACGTTCCACCACATCTCACGCGCGTTCCACCACATCTCACGCGCGTTCCACCACATCTCACGCACGTTCCACCACATCTCACTCGCGTTCCACCACATCTCACGCACGTTCCACCCCATCTCACGCACGTTCCACCACATCTCACGCACGTTCCACCACATCTCACGCACGTTCCACTACATCTCACTCGCGTTCCACCACATCTCACACGCGTTCCACCACATCTCACGCGCGTTCCACCACAGTAAACGTGTTCCACTGCTGCATGCGTTACGTTATATTATAAGTCTTCATTTACGACGTACTTAAAGAACTGTTGGTGTTCTTGCTGCTTTAGAGAACGTGTTTCGGCTGAAGCCGAAGAGCGGAGAGGACCAGGACAACACTGAGCTCATCTTCCTGCTCAGGTCTGCTGACTGAAACAACAATATTAATTATGGATTTAAAAGTTATAATTTGTTGGAACTTTTCATTTTATTTTCTCCGGTAATATTGATCATTGGCTAAACCGATGGCCTGTATGAAATCCATGTTTGTTTATGTATAATTAACCTCTTCCTGTTCCTGCAGCTGCAGCCTGTCGGACTCTCTAGAACAGAGCTCAGCACCTGAGGTTTTTATTGTTGTTCAAACAAAATATCTGACCTCTAACTCTGTGGACTCCTCTGATCCTCTGGTTTTTATGATCTGTCCTCAGACTAACGCCGGTGCCGACGTGACCAAGTGTGTGAAACGTCTTCTCCATACTGACTCTGATCTGAATGTGACTCCTATTGTTGACAACCCCAAGGTACCGACTTGTTTACTGTGTGTGTTTATGTGTTATTTGACCTAATCACACTTCTAATGGATAGGGGTGTAATGGTTCACGGGGGGGGGGGGGGGTGTTGAACCGTTTTGGTTCGGCCTGTTCGGTTCGGTCCAGTTGTGTACCGTTTCGGTTCTTTTTTCGTTAAATAATGAATCTTTAATTGCGTGATTTAAGAGCAGCGGATAAAAGTTCCTAGGCGAGTTTCTGCACGGATGCTGTATTCAGTGACACATGATGGCTGCACGTGCCTGATCTCTGTGTAAAAAATGTGACCTGCAAATTGTGATCAACGCCTTTCAGAGCGGATCAAACCAGCTGGCTGTCGCTGCTGCTGGAGCCCGTAGAGACGCGTCGCCCCTCCCTCCCATCTCTTGCACTGCCGGCCCACAGCGGCAAATAAGTAAACAAACATGTCTGCTGAATTTTCCCCGTGACCGTTGATGTTTTCATCCTACAAGGAAAAATACGGCGTGGAGGAAGCTCGTTGTTTAATACGAGTTTTAAAGAAGAAACTGCAGGCGGTGTGAGTGAGTTTTTAAGGCTCGCTGCAGAAATAAAAACACGGAGCATCAACAGTCAAACACAACACTTGTCTGTATGAGTGTGACGCTCATAGCTGCACTAATAACCTGTGAAGTAATTAAAGACATCATGCTAGATCAGCAGCCTGGGATGACACCTGCTTCTGCTAACTATAGGAGCCGCTTCAGATATTATTGAATAAATAAAAAAAATATATATATATACCGAAAATTAATCAAACCAAACTCTTTAAAACACTGAACTGAACCGAACACGATTTTAGCGTGCCGTTACACCCCTACTAACGGAAACAAATCGGAGACGATCGATCCAGACACGGTGAGAGTCTGTTGCTTCTAGAGTTTGAAGTTGTCTGGATACGGGACAACATGACCAAGATAATATAAGGACAACTAACTTGGTTACCTTACCAGATCCTCAAGAGTCCTCCTGTTCGGTTCGACTCCAAAACCCTTTGTGTCCCCGCTTATTCAGGTATGCTTTATGATTGGTAGCTAAGTGTCACACAGGAAGTAAAGATCCCTGAACACACTTGGAAAATAGATTTCTCATCTTCTGTCCTCTCCAGTGGAAAAGCTGCTCTCTCTGAGTGATGACGAGTGGACTGCCTTTATTTTACAACTTCATTCCTGCTTTGAGGAACAGAAATCGTCCGTGTCTCTCCTGCCCTCTAATGTTCCTGCTCAGTCTACAGCTGTTCGATCCAGGCTCAACCTGCTGTGCTACCTCTGCTGTGTGGCTGGAAACACAGTCGTAGCCAACAGGCTGATGAACTCCTCTCTGGTAGGACTCGAGAAATGTGACTCGAGTGGCATCTTCTAAATGTTAATGCTTTTGTTTTTATTCCCTCTGCCTCTTTAATGTCTACAGCTCGTAGCGCTGACGCAGCAGTTACGCCAGGCTCCCAACTGGGATGTGTAAGTCTTCATCACATTAGGAGGAAACATAAATGTTATAATTACAGGAAATGGTAGCGAAAAGTTCAAAGAGACGAGTTTCAAGCTCTCCTACCCTCACTCGTGAACAAGACCCCGAGATACTTAAACTCCTCCACTTGAGGTAGGACCTCTCCCCCGACCCGGAGGTGGGAGATCGACAGGCGGATTGGTTCAGCATCTGCAGTGATGCGGACGCTGAGCCGATCTGTCGTGGGGAAGAGGGAGCTGAGCCAGAAAGCCAGGCTCTCGATTTACCGGTCGATCTACGTCCCAATCCTCACCTATGGTCATGAGCTTTGGGTAATGACCGAAAGAACGAGATCGCGGATACAAGCGGCCGAAATGAGTTTCCTCCGTAGGGTGGCCGGGCTCAGCCTTAGAGATAGGGTGAGGAGCTCGGACATTCGGGAGGGACTCGGAGTAGAACCGCTGCTCCTCCGGATCGAAAGGAGCCAGTTGAGGTGGTTTGGGCATCTGGTCAGGATGCCTCCTGGACGCCTCCCCGGGGAGGTGTTTCGGGCATGTCCTGCCAGCAGAAGGCCCCCGGGTCGACCCAGGACACGTTGGAGAGGTTACATCTCCAATCTGGTCCGGGAACGCCTTGGGGTCCTGCCGGAGGAGCTGGTGGACAAGGCCGGGGAGAGGACGGCCTGGAGCTCCCTAATTGGGATGCTGCCCCCGCGACCCGGACCCGGATAAGCGGAGGAAGACGAAGACGAAGACGAAGAGTTTCAAGCTTCAGATCCGCTTTTATCTGTTTTAGATCTGTCGATAGTGTTGCTGGAACGATCTGTGTTAATGTTCACCTACAATGGTTTTCAGGCGGAGCAAGGTCCTCAGACTGATGGGTCTTCTGGCTTTGCACTGTGATCTCCTGGAAGAGGACAGTTCTGTCTCTGAGGTCTGAAGATCATGCACACACACACACACACACACACACACACACACACACACACACACACACACACACACACACACACACACACACACACACACACACACACACACACACACACACACACACACACACACACACACACAGCGTTTTAAATCAGCATTAATCTGGCCTGAGCATAGTGAGCAGATCTGTTTCAAATAAATAATAATAACTTTATAACATTAGTAAAACAAACTCAGGCACTCAGAGAGAACGCTCTTTAGTTTTGTTTTTAAAAAAAACTTTCGTACCCTGTAAGAAAATAACCACTGTTATAAAAGCACAAGCTCCTTTGTAATTACAGCCGTATTAAACATGGGAACAGGATGGAACGTGGGGATTTTATTTATGTAACACCAGTGTGGACCGGGGCGGCAGAACCACGCAGTCACAGGAAGCAACATAAACTTTTTATGGCAGGAAGATTTATTCCTGCTGTTGCTGTTTTTAGGAACATTTCATCAGTAATCAAGAAAGTAAAAATCAGCTCAAAAAGTCAAGACTGAACACGTCTTCTAACTGTGCAGTTCCCGTTTGTACCATAAGGTGGCAGTAAAGCCCTGTAAGGTGTCATCCAGAGGAGTCATGACTACCCACACTGACACATCTACTGGCTTCTGATTGTCTCACCTTCAAATCTGAGACTTTTCCATATGTTTACAGTTTTGTTTTCTTCTGCTTGTTGTTTTTGCTCTGATTAGAACATTTGCGGACACAAAATCTTTAATGTAGAGTAGAGCTAATAACACAGAAAGAATCATTCTGAGATATTATCATAATAGATATAATAATATTAATGTTAGTGTGCATCAAACTCCAGTACTCGAGGACTGGTATCCTGCATCTTTTGTTGTTTCCCTGTTGCAACGCAGCTGATTCACTGTTCAGCAGCTCATCAGGCTCCCCAGAAGCCTGTTAATCACCTGCTGATTGAAATCAGGTGTGTTGGAACATGGAAAACACTAAAACCTGGAGGACAGCGGCCCCAGAGGACCGGAGTTTGACACCTGTGGTGTACATACCGTATTTCAGCTGTAGGATTGATCTCCACGTCTCGATGCAAAAGACCCCACAAGCAGCTCCTGCATGTTGGGCATGGATGCTGGACGTCACTGGTTAGCTTCTTGGTACTGGGATGTTTACTGGACATCCTCGTAATGTTGTGTGGAACATTATGGTGCTGAGGACGGCCACTCTGAGCAGTTTCATCATCATGTTAGTTGTTAGACAAGCTTGTGTCAAAGCTACATATACATGAGTGTCAGGGTGTTCACCTCACCTTGTGATACTTCATTATACAGGTAGGTGATTCAGTGATGAACTGACAGGTAGCTTTGCATGACGGTAGAAAGCATTAGCTGTCATCACGACCACAAGAGGTCTAAAGACCCAGATCCTAAGTTAAGGAGGAATTAAAGCAGCACAGGAATTTCAGCCTGCTACTTTTATCAAGTTGTGTCCACACACACACACACACACACACACACACACACACACACACACACACACACACACACACACACACACACACACACACACACACACACACACAGGGTTTAACTGTTAGTTTAAAAGTGGTTTTGAGTTAACATTCCTGAACAAAGTTTGTGACCCCCCCCCCCCCTCCATTCAGCCACCTTTTTTGTGATGAACAGTGAAATCTGTTCTGACACCAGGAATTCCTATCTCTCGTCTGTCATTGTTTGTGCTCCATTAGTTTTACTTTCTTTACAGCTCTGCTGCTGAGTCGACACAGCGATTAACAAAATGGCCGACTTTGGCATATGTTGTTTCAGTACACTTGTGGACAAATGGCGGAACAGCTTTTTTCTTGCTCTCCTTTACTTCTCTTCAGCTGCTGTCAGACAGCACTTCACAGTTGTGTGTGTGTGTGTGTGTGTGTGTGTGTTTCATGGGCTCTTTTGAACTATGTTTGTGTGAGCTCTCAGCAGGGGTTTTGTGTAGATAGTTCTCTGTGTGTGTGCTGTTTTGTTCCTCTTGGGGTGTGTGTGTCTGTGTGTGTGTGTCTGGGCTTGCCAGTGCTCTGTATCAGTGTGTGTGTGTGTATACTTAAGATGCTAACGGCTGACCAATAAAAGAGCACACACACACACTCGCGCTTTTCCCTTTGTGCAAGTATTGGCTCAGCAGGGGTTCTCCTGCTGCAATCCTGCTGATTGGCGTGTAAGGGCTGGGTTTAGTTACCATGGTAACTGCTGTATGTTTCACTCACCCCTCCAATAAACACACATATACACACTTACGCAAACATGGCACACGAGTCCTTTCTTTTCTTTCTGTCGTGCTGTTGTCTGATTGTCTCCAGCTCGTTCCTCGGAGTTGTGTTTCAGTCTGGAGGAAAACTGCCTTCAAGAGCACGTATAATTTCCCGTCATTAATCATCACTTGTTACGTTTTGTAGTTTCACCAGGAGTTTAACCAATAATGCCGTGGCTGTGCTGGGTGTTTCACAGGGATAAGGAGGCTTAAGACATCTGAAAAGCTCAGAGCAATCTCTAGGAACGCAGATTTTAAGGTTCAAGATCCAGAAAGGAACTAATGGGAGATTTTGGGAATAACCCTTCCAGTGAGTTAAATAGCAGTGTTAAAGGTTTTAGGGGTTATAAAGTAGAAGATGCATTTTTATAGTAAGATAAAGAGTTGTTGAACTATTTGGTCAACATAATCTTTAAGCAAACCTGTGCAACAGCGATTGAAATGACTATATTTGCTTCATATGTGTGAGGATCTGCTCCTTCTCCCTCTGACGTGTTGTCCCGTCTCCCCTCGGCATCCTACCCACCTTCCTGACTCCTTCCTGTATTTAAAGCCTCTGTTCGCACTCGTCTTTGTCTACCTGCTGTATCATCCTACCTGCCATTATTCATATGAAACTGTTCTTTTGCCTGCTCACCTGCGTCTGGGTCCACATCATGACAATAAGTTGTTGCCTGCTTTTCCATTTTAAATGCATCAGTCGTAGTTTTAATAAAATACAACAACTTGGTAAATCTAGAGGGAACTTTGGCATTTGAAGATCAGGTTTGTAAATGCCATGGCCTGGATTTGGATCACTCTTTTCTAAGTTGGACTTTGAACAGGGTGTCCGCGGGGTTTTAAAAAGTATTAAAAAGTGATAAATAAAAATAGTCAAATTTAAGGCCATTAAAAGTGTTAAATTTGGTCTCAGAGGTATTATTTTTTCCAGGTTAGGTATTATTTTTTTCAGACTATCAGATGTCGTATTCTGAACATCGACATAGAAATATATTCCGAATGAAATGTTTTGAACGATTATAAAAATAAAACAAGCCGATTATTTGCTCCTCCCACTTGAGCTGCCCTGAGTTACAAATGAAGCGCTCCGTTGCCAACTTAGCGACTTTGACGCTATTTCTAGCAGCTTTTCAGACCCCCTTCTTGGCTTTTTAAATCTTAAAAGTACCTATCGAACACCTCAGAAACATCTCTGGTAACCCTTAGCTACTTTCTGGATAACTGTCGTCGACGTTTCCTGCAGGTTAGCTAAACACTCCGCCTGCACTCCGGACCGTTCTTCAGGACATTAGGAAAGGGAATGATGTAGTGATGTGTCAGTCGCTAAAGACAGCTCTCGGAGCCGGCTCCCTGTTGGATTAACCAGAGTGAGTGACACACACACCGCACCTGCGGACTCCTGAGCAGCTAAAAACGGCTAAATGTGCGCGTGCGGCGTGCTAAACACACGTGCAGCTTGCCCCCGATTGCTGTGAGACCGGGTTGGGGGGTGGGGGGTGCAGCTGTGGTTGGGACAATTATTACATTAACTGATGGACTTGTAAATAAATAGTTTATAAATCAGGTAGAAATAAGTTCCTCACGTTGATAACTAATCTCTCTGAGGACACGGTGCTAGTGCATGCTCCTACAGCACCTTGACACGACTCAATAAATGTTATGCAACATTTTGTGAACATCAATTTATTTGCATGTATTTGTTATAAATGCCACTGTATAATTCTTGCTGTCAGTATAATTCTTGCTGTCAGTATTTGCAAGATATTGGTATTTTGGTCTGTACTGGTTAGACTTAAATGAGTTAAACCAAGGTCTATAGCCCTTGGGTCATAGACTATGAGCTATAAGTATATTGGTCTTTTTATACTGGGAATCAGGAGTTATTTTAGTGATCATCTTGTTTCTTGTTTATTTTTGCCCTGATTGTGCCCTGAGCAGTTTTATGACTGAATAAAAATAAATAAAAAAATCTACATAAATTGAAAAATCGTCTTAAATAATCGAGATCTCAATTTCAGTCACAATAATCGTGATTATTGTTTTGCCATAATCGAGCAGCCCTACTTTAGCATATCCAGTCACATAATGATGACGTCATATTCAGTGGTCGTTGTGCATCATTTCAGGCCTCGTGGTCAACTGTCTGAACCGCTGAACAGAAGTGCCTGGCTTATTTTCTAAGTAAAATAAGTATGTGCAATACGTTGTCAACATCAGTGAGTCTCTAAGTCTATTCTTTTTGTATGTTATATATGTTAAAATACGTGTAAATAGGTCGCTGATTAACACTTGCAATTTAGTGTTGTGATGGTTTTAAAAAAATTCTGAAGGTAGTAAAAAAAAGTATTAAAAAGTAGTAAATTTTACTTAAGGATTGCTGTATATACCCTGTTGAAGCATGTGCGCTACACCCAGTTATTCATTCATTCACCCACGTCCAACAGGCGTTCACACACGTTCACGCGCGTTCACACGCTGGTGGTGATGAGCTACATTGTAGCCGCAGCTACCCTTACAGAGGTGAGGCTGCCGACCACAGCCGCCACCAATCCCTCTGACCATCACCAACAGGCAAGGCGGGAGAAGTGCCTTGCCCGAGGACACAATGACTGACATGGACAGAGCAGGGCTTCAAACCAGAAACCCAACCTCTGAGCCACTGTAGCTACCATTACCATGATGTTATGGAGGAGATCCCCCTTAATGAGCCGATACACAACTGTTTCCTTTATGAGCTCACATTGGGTTTTAAGTGAAGACACACTAGTGACCACTGATAATAACAGATTTACACTATTGTTCAGTAACCAATCACAAATCTGTCTTTAAATATAGTTTAGGACTGACTCATTTTCACTCACAAAGATGTGTGTTTATGCATGCGAGATCATTTCATAGATGCAAGTTTGCATCCAGTCATGGACCAGTGGACCAGTTATTCATCCTCGCTGAAGGACTCATGTGTGTGTGATTGGTTGTCCATTCTGTCAGCTCTTGGAAAATAAGATGCAGGGTCATTTTTAAAAGCTCCGGTGTTTGTACAACCAAAGCTAGAGCTGTGTCTGTGTTGGTAATGGCACTAAGTCAGGCACATGTGTAGAGTGGACTCCTCCAGAGCTGTTCCTGGTCTCGGATCATGTTTGTTGTGCTCATGGGCAGAATCTCAATGTGTGGAGTGGAGGGTTTGATGGTTGGAAACCTCAGGGTTCTTATCTCTGCTCTTTACAGATCATCTGGTTCTGCTTGACATTTACACACCTCAATGTTCAGTGTGAAGCTGTTGGAAACGTGGTTCTTGACTGGAAAACCGTTAAATGTTCCTTCTGGGTTAGGAAAATCAGAATCAGAAGGGTTTATTGCAATATCAACATTAGGAAATTGCTGCGGTACTTGGTGCAAAAAGATAAATGATAAACAAAAATTTGAAACAAGCACAATAAACCAGCACGCCTCAACGTCCTGGAAGTGTACAGGTCCTGTACGGAGGGAAGTTTGCAGCCAATGACCTTCTCAGCAGAGCGTACAACACGCTGCAGCCTCTTCTTGTCCCTGGTGGTAGCTCCAGCGTACACTGAAAAAACAAACTTGTAGGATTTACTTAATTCAGTTATGGAAAGTGGTTGCACACAATTGTTTTGCTTTAGTTGCAAGTCAGACGTTTAAGTAGAATTAACATACGTTTTTCATTTTAAACAAACATGTATATTATGTGTTAATACAAATTGATAGAAACATGTTGTCATTAAGTAATTTGAGCTCTTCAAACATTTTAATTCAACACTATTGTTTCACTTTGTTCCAACACTATTCTGTAACTTACTCTAATACTAATGGGTCACTTTTATTACTACATGTCTTCTTCATATTCAATTTTCATAATATATTATAAAGTCAAATACTAAATTTTTTCTACTTCAACTCAAGTCACATCATGGAAATGAAAATAAAATTTAAAAAAAAAGTAACCATCATCGAAGAGAACAAAAACATTCTGCTTTGTCAAGATTAAACAATACAAAGAAACAACTCAAGTCATTTCTGATGCAGAAATGTTTTGTTCCATTACCATTAAAATACATATTTACTGAAATGGTAAATATGTTTCTATACTATCTTAATGATACTACCAATTTTCTCTCAATCTAAAATAAATTGTTGAATGACAAAACCTTTAAGTGCTATAGTATAAACAGTTATACAGCAAGTATAAAATATTCCAACATATTGTACTAACATCTCGGTCCAAAAACAGCATCATCATAACTGCATTAAACTTAACTTTTTCTTTACCGCTGCCTCGATAATACACTTCATAGTTAACAGTTCTTTAGCTCTTCACTCAGGGAAAAACAAAGAACAAAAAACAAACTAAAGTTACTGAATGATGCATATTCAAAATATGTGTACATGTAACAGAAAAAAACTGCTCACAATCCACTTAACAGTGAAGCAAACTTAATAGCAGTAAAATCTCAATGTAAACAACATCTAAAAGGTGAGAGCAAAACTGAAATTTAAATGCCTTCCCATGGAGCTAACCACCTCATTTGCACAACTATGAGCTTTTCTTACATGCTTAATTTTGTCTTGAGGTTTGGGGCTTTTCTGGGTAGTTGAGTGGCATGCAACTCCATTACCACCTTCTGAAGCACCTCAAAAGTGTAGTGGGGCTGTGATGGGTAGGTCATGTTCAAACTGTAAAAAAGTCCAAAGATCATGGCTGTTGCAAGTGCCACATTGTCCAGATCCAGGAGAATGACCATACATCCTAGCCTGGCAAGCCAGACTAAATGAATGTATTATTTAGTCTGGCCACGCTCCATTGACGGCTCTCGGTTGTGGGGCGGGTTCTACCGTTGTCTTTCAAATGATCTCTGCATTCCACTGGACAATGAATGTGACATACTCTTGTTTCACTCTGTTGCATCATCCCACCCACCAGGCATATAGAGTGCCCTGATTGGCCCACAAAGCAGATAAAGCTCTGTGATTTGTTCACTAAGCAGATAGAGCACTATGATTGGCCCACCATTATGGACCAATCACAGCTCTTTATGTGTTTGAAACCCCTCTAGAGAGCTGTGATTGGCTAGCCAGAGTCCTGGTAGGAGCTGCGGAGGTTCCAATGGAGCATGCCTAGACCATTCTTTGCAAAGCAAGAATTTGGTCTAGTTCACTAGGCTACATACATCCAACATTCCAACATCTGAAATGTCATTGTCTGGTGCATCTCTGTTGATGTAGATGCCCACTATGGTTTTCTCAATAGCAATCATTGCAGTGGCCTCAGTAAGGTCCTGGTGAAAAACAGAAAACATTTTAAGTTTTTGTTTTTTCCAACCATATTTATATATAATGTTTGCAGTTTCACTTTTAGTTACACATGTGTAATCGGAAGGTTGCAGGTTTGATCCCGGCTCCAGACAGAGAATTCAGCTGTTGTGTCCTTGGGCAAGACACTTAACCCACCTTGCCTGCTGGTGGTGGTCAGAGGGACCGGTGGCGCCTGTGCTCGGCAGCCTTGCCTTTGTCAATGCGCCCCAGGACAGCTGTGGCTACATCGTAGCTCATTACCACCAGTGTGTGAAAGTGTGTGTGAATGGATGAATGATACACTGTAGAGTCCTTACACTGAAAGGCGATATACAAGTGCGGGTCATTTATCATTTGTCATGTGTGGGCAGAATAGCAGTTAAAGAGTGCCCTGCAATTCTGCTTTAACCATCAACATTTTGGGGTGGGGGTTGGGGGGGGTTACAAGGACACTTGGCGCGCCACTGCAAAATACATATAGCAGAAACCCTGAAGTCTACAAGATTTCATTTTGTTTTTCTTGGAAAGACATTTGGCCCACAACAAACCCGGTTATGTATTTTTTGCTTCTGTTAGTTGAAAAATATGAGAGAGGCCCCTTGAGAAAATAATTGTGAATTAAATTACAGTTGCAATATTGAAGAAAAAAATAAAATTCACTATTGGATAACTTTCTAGAATCGTTCGGCCCTAGCTGGGATCAAACCTGCAACCTTCCGATTACTGGACAACCCGTTGAACCTGTTGAGCTACTGCTGACCATAAAAGGACACACTTTGTTAGAAAATATTAAACCAAAAATGATTAAAAATAAAAGACCCTGTCTTTCCAAAACAATAGATGCAATGACCTATCCAGTGTCAACAACCAAGACTGCACTTCAGTAATGCAGGATTTGCCCCAGAAAATGAGTTAAGCCTGGCGGATTCGGCCGTCAGAGAGGGGGGTGGGTGTTGTGCGCTCCGTCCCGCAGCGTTCCTCCGTGAGTGGGGGGTTGCACACTTTCCGCTGCTGTTTTTCACCTGTATCAGCTGACGGAGGGCTCTAGTTTCGTTGCGCCGTTCGTGTCAGCGGACACTGTAGGGTCGGGGAGGGGGGCGGGGCATGACCCTTAGCCTGACGGACCGCCAGGCTTATAAAGCGCTGGGGGAAACCCTGGTGATGATAATAAATACAGTTGTACATTTCTTAACCTTGATATATTGAGCCTGGAAAAATCGAATTCATTTTTATCTATCGTACGATTAATTGATTTGATTATCGTCCCAACCCTAGGGTGACACATGTAACATTTTTTTCCAATATCAGCACAGACATCACCTTTTCCAAACATAAGGAGGGCAAATGGGTTACTGAGTTAAATTGATGCATTTTGAAATTTTGCTAATCCACAATCAACTCAAAACACTCGCCACAAATTCCTGCACCAAGTCATCCGGATTCTCATTAAGATAGATGCAGAGACATTTGATGAGGGACTCCCTTCGAACATCAGTGTCATCCTTAAGGATTATAACACAGAAAATAGATTTTGGTAAATGGTCTGTATTTATATAACATCTTCTAGAGTCCAAGATCCTCCAAGGCACTACGCTACAACAGTTTAGCACGCACGTGTGCACGCACACTCACACACACACAGCGATTAGTCACAATGTAGCCGCAACAGCTGTTGGACAATTATCATATAAAAATGATAAAACAATGCATTCAGTAGAATTAGTCCACACTAAAAAAATAAAATAAAAAAAAAGTTCAACATTACATTGGATGTTTTACTAAATGCATCTACAAAAGTTCTTACCGTCATTGTGGCAGTTATGCATTTAAGCTTTTTGCCCTGCTCCCCAGATCGCTTTGCAAACACTCTCGTCAAACTTTCAGAAAGAAGGTCCAGCTGTGACAGAAATCGTGACTGTAGAGGCATGCTTGTGATGCCTTTGAACTCTGCATTTATTTGAAGGACACAACGTTTAGTTAGTAGCACAGCCCACAGACTTTAAAAGACATTTGTAACATTAAAACCACACTTGCCTGCCATATGATTGCATTTACTGTGCATAGTTTGTCATTAGTAGTCTGCGATCCAAACATTCTGGAGACACATCCCAAAAAAGGTGAAACATTACCATTCAGGGTTTCCCCCAGCGCTTTACAAACCTGGCAGGCTTTGCTTTGACCCCCACACAACGAATGGTACAGAAAACGACCTGTGTACTACACGGTCTGCCGGGCTTAAGCCTAATTTATGCTTCTCCATCCGCGTCGGGACGGACGCACGCAACGCCATCATCAGTCTTTTCTAGGGCTCCCCAGCTGGCTCGCAAGGACGGACGGAGTCGAGCTCTTTCTAAACACCTGTACATTGAGGCAGAGAACACAAGCTTGTGATTGATCTAGACGTTGTTGTCGTCAACAGCGCCGCCATTGCACCCTCAAAAACATAGAGAGCTGAGGATATTTAGCAGCAGACACGGAGCAGATTGAAGAAACCCTCTCGGAAAAATTATATAAATATGAAAGTTTTATTCTCCCGTGCCTGGAAGAGTGAAAAGATGCGCAGCAAGCATTTTATTTGTGGACGGAAATGACCGGAAACGTGGGTTTAGAGGTGGAGAGCGCATGAAGAGGTGGAGGAGGATGAGTGACAAATCTGTCCATGTCAAAAAGTCTCTTAAATACATAAAAACACAATATAAACACACTATCTTGGACCGGATACAACAGAACAGTGCTACGTCCTCTGTTGTCTTGGCGGGGAATTGCTTTGCAACACTCCCCAGGAGACAGAGAAGTATGAGGGCAAATTGTCTTTGTCCATGCGTGCATGTCTCTCCCTCCTGGAGCTGACAGAGAAGTATAAATTAGGCTTTAGAAAGTTTTCTGGGGAAACCCTGCCATTATACATTAATGTGTTTGACAATGCTAGTCAAGGCTTTTTCAATTACCTCTGCTGCCTCAAAAAGAGCTAACCATCTCTCTTGTACCTCACTGATCATTGGAGCATCATAGATCACTTCTTGTCTTCTTAAGGCAAATGTTCTGCTCATTTTTTCTCTAATCATTTCTCTGTTGTTGCGCTCCTTTACATCAGAAAGCAGTTCGATCCTCAGCTTCTCAAGGGATTTCTCACTATCTCCGAGTGGAAAAGAGGGGCAGTAATCTACTTCACCTCTCTTTGGTTTCTTGACGTCAAAAGCAGGGGAACATTTCCCAGATGGTTTATTTTTCAAAGAATTGACACACACTTCAGGACATCCTACTTTCCGTAGCTGAGTGCGGTAGTTTGACAATTTGTAGTTTAGGCTCATCTTCCATCCTGCATAGCCACTGGGTGAGCCTCTTTCTTTTAAACATGGATGCTTCAGGATGAGTGCCTCTGCAACTAGGTCAAACTTTTCATCTGTGAGATAGACTGTGTGCTTGACTATCTCCTGGATCAATCCTTCCAGTATGTCAGACTTCAGCTTTGGATCAGGGATCAATAACATCCCGTTTTCTCTGAAAGCTACATGGGCCTTCCCAAGTTCAACTTCAGCATCATATGTGAAACGAGGAACACAGAACAAATCTGGCCATGAAGATCGTGATGACATAGACTCTGGAGATGACAGAATTACTGTGCTGTCACCTGAACTGGACGAGGTGTAATCAGGAGCACTAGTTGATGGAAATGAAAAGCTGTCTTCAGCTTGGTCTTGAGGTTGGCAAGATGTGTGAACAACTTTTATTGTTGTCTTGTTTTCTATTCCTTCCATAGAGTTTAAGTTCACAAACTCATTGCCGAAAAGCACATTCGTGAATTGTAGTCTGAATGTTTCAGTTATTTTACACTGAGTCTTTACTTCAGTCTCCAGTTCAGCAACAGTTGAAGGCAGACCAGCAGCAATCCTGACCCTCTGACTGCTGTCCGGTCCAAGGATGACTCTAAGAATGGCTTGAGTTGTCATGGTCGTACTTCACACTCTGTTGCAAAAGAATACAAAAATGGAATTATGATCTGTTTAAAAAAAAACCTTCTTAATCCCCCAAATTTGATCTTATACCAGTGGTTCCCAAACTTATTTAGCCCTTCTATGTCCCGACCATGTCGACGCACCCCCCAGCCCCCACATCAGGGCATGGCTATGTGTATATATATATATATATATATATATATATATATATATATATATATATATATATATATATATATATATATATATATATAGGGCTGCTTTGACATGGGCTTCATGCACTTCCTTATTTCGGAGGCTGAAAGTCCCTGACCTAACCTCATGCAACTGAATGTCTGAAGCTGGTGCTGTACAAAAACGACAAATGAAGGGACCTGTAAAGTTCTCAACAAAGCCTGCTAATCCATGTGCTCTCAAATTGTCAGCAACAACAGTCTGCACTGTGCCCTTCACAAATTTTTCCAGTTGTGGAATAAAAATGCCATCAACTTCCAAAGTTCTTAGGTCACGTAATAGGGGCCGTAAAACCTTATCATAACCAAACGACTTTACATTGTTTGTTGGGCACAAAATGGCCAAGAGGATTGAGGTTAAATTGGAATGAGACCCTGGGGGTAGGTTATTCAGAATCCAATAGACAGCGTAAAGTTTGTGAGTTTTGCGGGAAGTGCCCAAAGGGTTACAGACCTCAAAATCATCAACATACAAAGTAATTGATAAACTTAGGTCTTCACCTGACAACAACCCGTTTTCCTTATAATGCAGGCCATCTTTATAAGACTTGTACAAAATTTCTTTTCCGGCCTCTGTGTCTCTGTGTGTTTCGTGATCAGTAACAATCTTGTCCACAACATCCTTCCTACTCAGGAGCACTCCAAGGGATTCTAGGATTGGGATATACTGCAATGTTTTGTTCTCTTTTGGGTCTAATATATATTCAACTGGTTCCACAACATTAAAGTTAGCCTTGTAATATTGCTTTCGTTGATGTGTAGAACTCAAAGTGCCACCCTTCTCAATGGCCTTATATAACTTGGAGCGCATACTTCTGAAAAATGTCCACTAGAACACTTTCAGTATATGGTTTTGAGAGACAATCGGTTAAGTGGTGAAGTTCTACCAAAAAATTATTGATTGCTTTGCTTGGTACAATGGAAAAATGTTCTAATTTTAACAAAGATGCAGCTAAACTCCACGTAATTCTATCTGGGGGGTCATTTGGAGCATCAGTACTGCTATCTTGTGGATCATGGTCATCAAAGTCACTGTCCAAATTAATAGCAGCAGATTGAAAATGGATGGATGGGAGTTTGCTTAATTTAAGGCTTGGGCACTCACCTGGTGTAACTCCACAGATTTTAACCAATATCAATAAAGTTATAAAAGAAATGCATACTGGGAAAAACAGCATCCAAACCCTCCGAATGTCTCAGGCCCTGTCCACACGTAGCCGGGGATCTGCCAAAACGTAGATATTTTTCTACGTTTTGGCCTGTCATCCACACGAAAACGGAGTTTTTTCACGCAAAAACGGATCTTTTTAAAAACTCCGGCCAAAGTGAAGATCTGCGTTTTCTCCGTTTTGGGTGTCTGCGCGTGGACAGACAAAACCGGAGTTTTAAGGTCCGCAACGTCACTTTCCGTGACAAAAAACTGCTGACATCACGTGTGCGACCTGTGTTTACACTAGCCGACAGCATGGATGCCCTCAGAGCTGCGCTCGCTTTATCAATTGTCCAAGCGCTTTCTGCTTGTTTGTTTTTGCAAGCGGAATTACTGCTCCTTGCGGAAGACCACAGACGAAGGACGAGGTTAAGAACGGGGGAAGTACTGCCACCTGCAGGTCTGGCATGTCCTTAACAACGTATTTATCCGGGTACGTGTGGACAGAGTTTTTTTTTTTAAATGAGGTGGTGTGGATGCAAGTTTTTGGAGGGGCAGATATTCTTTTTTGAAAAAACCCAGCTACGTGTGGACTAGGCCACAGTCTTAGAAAACCTCATGGTTGTTGTTTCTCAGCTACGCCGAGCAGTGGTGCAGAACTGGTGTGAAGAACCTGTCCTGTTAGTCCTGCTCGTCTTTTAACGGGCAGAGTCCCAAATGACAAGAGCTGAGCTCTGCTCCTGGAAAGTTTCAGCTTCAGGTGGGAAACGGCAGAGCCAAGTGTGCTTCGGTGAATTGAGTGTGATGTGTGTGTTAACACACACACATGCAGAGTACAACAAACAGCAGTGTTTTAGGGTTTCTTCCAGAGGTTATTAAAAATGAAACCTGCAGAAGGTCTAAAGCTTCACTCTGCGTCTCTACTCTGCAAACATAGTGCTCACAGTAAACTGATGGACCACAGATGGACGTCTTTGTCTCGTGTCACATGACCGTTCATTTTTCAGGACCTCTATTGATTTTTCTCTTCTCTTTTCCTAATTAATACACCTTTATGTATTTCTTGTCAGGTGCATAAAACCCCATTGAGTTTATTTCACTGGCAGTGATATGGTTGTTTGCACTAGCCTGAATCCTCTCAGGTGCATAGTAATTGATTACAGTCTCTATTACGGATAGTGCCACAGATATTGATCGGAAGGCAGAGGTTGATTGTTTTATGTCTGAGTCTGCTGCCTGAGCTCATCTGGAATGAACCGGCCGGTAAACCGCAGAGGTGAAAGTTAATACAGCTATTTCAGGATTTACAGGTCTGTCCTAACCCTAACAAACCAAACACACAGATCGATGATTGTGTCTAATTTGTCTTTATATTTATTTAGATCTGTTTGTTGTAATTAACCAAAACACTTTTTAAAACTGTTTCTTACTGTTTTCAGGCTGTGTCAACAATGACAGACCTGCTGAGGGAAAATCTCAGGAACAGTAAACTGAAGCAGTTTGTGCTGCCGCCACTCGGGGAGTTCCTCTACCTCATCTCTTCTCAGGTATTACCAGTAAAAAGAGACATGACCAAGTGGGTTATTCTATTTCCATCCAATACAGAATAAAATATATTCTAAGAACATTTCATCAATAAAGAATCAGAATCATTTAAATCAATAGAGAGGGACTTGGACAGAAAGGGACAGCACCCACTTCCCAAAGTTTGGACGTCCTACAGAAGGTGGTGTGGTTCATGGGACTCAATATAGACATGATGTGCACGTCCATGAGACATTCACTGTTTGCAGGGTACACAGCGTCTCAGGCAGAAGTAAAGGATCTGTGATGCAGGCTGTAGGATTTCAGCATGGTTAACAAAACCACAGCTGCAGTGTAATGCATCATTTTGCTGACCCACCTACTTTATGATAGTGTTTTACATTTCCTGGATCTGACCCTGCATAGTAAACACAAATGCCAGACCAGTTCGAAGCCTAAATAAATGAAAAATAAATACATTTCCACAATACTCTCCTTTTCCCAAAGGGGGCAAAGCTGTGCTGTAACCGTGAGGTGTGTAAATGAGCATCCCTGGAGCATGTACAGCAGCACCATTAACAGCATTGGGAAAACATTGTTTTAGTGAATATTTCACATAACTCATTCTATTCTCTACTAAATTAAATGTGTGGTTCACTCATTTCATCAATACTTCTGCAGTGGTAGAAGAAGCATGGTCCAGCGGACCTCAGATTCAGGAGGAGTACTGTGGCAGGGTATCTGCAGGTCCTTAAAAAGTCTTAAATTTGCTTTTCCAAATTTAAGGCCTTAAAAATCCTTAAAAATGACTAATAATCCTTAAATAGTTTCCAAAGGTCTTAAATTTCCAAAGACCCAATGAACAAGATAATGTTATTTCTTTAAAATTTTCGTGAATTTCTAGTTAGTTCAGCATTTTTGTGTATGATATTGGCATAAGCGGAACCGTACACATTCGGTTGGTTGTGAAAGGGGGCTATTTTTAGAGGAGCACGCTAGTGGGAGTTTGCGCCATGGGGAAGTGCAACATTAATGGTAACTGGATGGCTAATCCCACATTCATGACGTGGTTCGCACCAGTTCCAGGCAATAGCTGGAAATTATAGCTTAAATTTAATTAAAAAGAAAAATAGCTTAAATTTGGTCAAAGTGTCCTTAAAAAAGGTCTTAAAAAGTCTTAAATTTGGCTCCCTTAAACCTGCAGATACCCTGTGTGGTTTTCGTCCTGGCCGTGGAACACTGGACCAGCTCTATTCACTTAGGGGGTCCTGGAGGAACAAGGAGATGGGTACCGGGCCCTCTAATAAGGGCTGATAGGTCTCTGTATGACCGGTGTCCGAGCTTGGTCCTCATTGCTGGCAGTAAGTCTGGCTCATTTCCGGTGAGAGTTGGACTCCTCCAAGCCTGTCCGTTGTCACCGTTTCTGTTCATAACCTTTATGGACAGGATTTAGGAGCAGCTGAGGTGTTGAGAGGATCTGTTTGGGTGGCCTGAAGATCAGGTCTGGGCTTTTTGCAGATGATGTGGTCCTGTTGGCTTCATCAGAACGAGATGTCCAGCTCTCATTGGAGCGGTTAACAGCCAAGTGTGAAGCAGCTGGGATGAGAATCAGCTCCTCTAAATCTGAGACCATGATCTTGAATCGGAAAAGGGTAGAATGCCTTCTCCGGGTCAGGGATGAGGTCCTGCCCCAAGTGGAGGAGTTTTAAGTATCTCGGGGTCTTGTTCCTGAGTGAGGGAAAACTGGAGCGTGAGATCGATAGGCGGATTGGTGCTGCATCTGCAGTGATGCGGGCGTTGTACCGATCTGTCATGGTGAAGAGAGAGCTGAGTCAGAAGGCAAAGCTCTCGATTTACCGGTCGATCTACGTTCCTACCCTCACCTATGGTGATGAACTTTAGGTAGTGACCGAAAGAGCAAGATCACGGATACAAGCGGCCGAAAAGAGTTTTTACCGCGGGGTGACTGGGCTCGCCCTTAGAGATAGGTGGAGTTGATGGAGCATCTGGGAGGGGCTCAGAGTAGACCTGCTGCTCCTCCACATCGAGAGGAGCCAGTTGAGGTGGCTTGGGCATCTGGTTAGGATGCCTCCTGGACGTCCAACCAGGAGAAGGCCTAAAGAAGATCCAGTACACGCTGGAGAGATGATAGCTGTTTTTACAAGACACACCAGGGTCTTGCAGGCATTCCCTCTCTCTGTCTGTAGTCCCTGCCTGCTTCAAAATGGCCACCATTGTCCCTGTACCCAAATCCTCCACCATCTCCTCATTGAATGACTGGCGACCTGTAGCCCTGACCCCCATCGTGAGCAAATGCTTCGAGAAGTTGGTCAGGGGCTTCATCTGCTCTGCACTGCCCGATTCACTGGACCCTCTACAGTTTGCATATCGCCACAACAGGTCCACTGATGATGCCATAGCCCTGACACTCCATGCTGCCCTGTCACACCTGGAGAAGAGGGACACGTATGTGAGAATGCTGTTTGTAGATTACAGCTCAGCATTCAACACCATTGTTCCCTCGAAGCTGGACAGGAAACTGCAGGATCTAGGACTGAGCAGCTCCCTCTGCAGCTGGATCCTTAACTTTCTGTCTGACAGATGCCAGGTGGTCAGACTGGGCAGCACCACCTCATCCCCCGTCACACTGAACACTGGTGCTCCACAGGGGTGTGCGCTGAGCCCTCTCCTGTACTCACTCTACACCCACGACTGCACGGCCACGAGAAACTCCAACATCATTGTGAAGTATGCGGACGACACCACAGTGGTGGGTCTCATCACCAACAACAATGAGACGGCCTACAGGGAGGAGATCAGCGCCCTGACCCACTGGTGTCAGGACAACCGTCTCACCCTCAACGTCACAAAGACAAAGGAGTTGATAATGGACTTCCGGAGGTGCAGAGGAATACACATCCCCATCACCATCAACGGCGACGCTGTGGAGAGGGTGAGCAACTTCCGTTTCCTTGGAGTTCATCTGGCAGAGGATCTTACGTGGTCAGTGCACACGGAAAATACAGTGAAGAAGGCACAGCAGCACCTCTTCTTTCTCAGGAGACTGAAAAGATTTGGCATGAGCCGCCGCATCCTCAGGACCTTCTATCGCTGTGCCATTGAGAGCATCCTCACTGGATGCATCTCCACCTGGTATGGCAACAGCACCGCTTACAACCGCAAAGCTCTCCAGAGAGTAGGGCGGTGTGCAGAAAGGATTATTGGAGGTGAGCTTCCCTCCCTCCAGGACATCTATAAGAAGCGGTGCCTGAGGAAAACGGCGAGGATCATCAAGGACTCAAGTCACCCCAGCCATAAACTGTTCAGACTACTTCCATCAGGAAGGAGGTTCTGCAGCATCCGGTCCAGAACCATCAGACTGAGAGACAGCTTTTTCCATCAGGCCATCAGACTGCTGAACACATCGCAGACACCTCACCCTCACTACTGAAACTCCAACATTACACACTCCATACTGTACATTAATGCCACAGTTTTGCACATACCAACCTCTGTACATTTTATATCTCTTATCTTATTGTTTACTTTATTCATTTGTAAAAATGTATATACACACTACACACACTCACACGCACACACGTAGAAAAAAAAATACTAGCACACACATACTACACATATTATTACTTAGATTAGCCATTTTTATATTTTGCTTGTTTTTACGTTACTGTATTTTTACAACTCTGTTGCTGTGAAGCTTGCACACAAGAATTTCACTCGCATGTACTGTACCAGTGTACCTGCACATGTGACGTGACAATAAAAGTGATTTGATTTGACCAAGCCAACCAATCGGCGTAATATTACTGCAACTGTGTATCTTATAATTGTATCTTATGAATTTTTCAGCATTCGTTCCGCCTTGCTTGGTTGTCAAATTGCAGCAATGGTCTGTCTTATAAACGGCCATTGTACCATGGCGCAACAGAGAGGGGTGTCATGATATGTGGGGAGTTAATGCCGGGCTCTGGCCAGCAGTTATATTGAAAATGAAAGTAAACATGGGCAGTAAGTTTTGCTTTGTGAACAAAATCAACTGAGACTGCAAACCGAAGCGCCGCAGCGCTCCAGGAGCGTCTCTCTGCAAGAGCTGAAGCTCAGATCATCAGAGGCTGCACAGGGACTGATGGGGACGGACACCTTTAGGAGTGGCTTGTTACAAAAACTAGACTCGCGCCATTTAGACCTGCTTTCTTAAGAAAGAAAACCGTATTTTATAAAGCGTCTTTCTAGATAGAAATCACGAGGCGCTTGACAAAAACAACAAATTTTATGTATAAAAAGGATTTAGAAAAAATAATTTAAAAAATGTCTAAAATGAGGAAAAAACCATTTTTTTATTGTGATTAAAACTGTAAAAAAGGGAAAGAGAACATGATTTGTTAAGAGGGAAATCAGTGGATCCCGGAAAAGGCAGATTAGGTAGAAAGCACAGGATAAGGAGAGTGTGGTGACGGAGCCAGCCTGAACAGGAGAGTTTTCAGCTCAGATGCAGTCTGAGGGTTAGGCCGTTGTCAGCACCAGTAACAGCCGTAAGTTTGGACGAAGATCGTCCAGTCTCTTGATGGACAGCAAATTGGATCCTTCGGCCTTTTTAGGTCTTTCACATTTTTGTTCCATTATCTCTCAGGATCATTTAGGGAAGTCCAAATGACTGTCTTACAGTCCATTACTGCATTTCAGCAGTAATGGCGTTGGGAGAGACCCTGTTTATGCAGCTCAACGACGTGATCATTATATGGCTCTGCCATCAGAACATCATGACAGTGTGACCGCCTGACAGAAAATGACAATATTCCACATTTATGCACAGATTTGGCCTTTTAAAGGGATGTGGTCTTAGACATTTGATCAGCTGCTGTTTCTCTTTAAAGTCTAATTTATACTTCTTCGTTAGCTCAATTGCAGAGTTGAACACACACACTGATGGAGACCTTTTCCCTTTGAACTTCTCTGTTGCCAGGGGAGTGTTGCAAAACAGTTCCCCGCCAGGACAACTGAGGGCGTAGTGCTTTTCTGAGTGTATCCTGTCACCATTGGAGTCACGTCTCTGGTGGAGCCTATGTCTCCTTCCTTCCGGTCGGCTCACGGGTCTCTAGGAAAACAAAAAAATGAATGCAAGTGTAACGTCCAAAAGGGTCAATTTTCACCTTTATATTGACCTACATAATAACCTTTCACCTACAGAAATAAATCCACTTTCTGTTTGGCCTTCTAAACCCAGAAGGTTCTGCTCAGTACGTGTTGACATACAGAAGACAAAACATCCAGACAAACATTCTCACCCAAGGTTCATGCACTCTGCATGAAAGCCAGACGCCAACATTCTTCACTCTGAATAAGTGAAGACTCCATGATTTTACAACTCACAAGCTTACAAAAATCATATGTGATGAATGAACAAGATGTTTAAATTAGGGCTGGGACTTTAACGCATTAATTACGATTAATTAATTAGAAAAAATGCCGCTTTAAAAAAATTAACGCATTTAATCGCAGCTTGCATTTCAAGCACGGCGGAACCTTTGTCATTGCACGATTTCCTCGTAGACTGAATATCACCGACGCACAAAACAATGCACAGTGCTAATGGCTACTAAAACAGAATAAAAACAGAAAGAAGTTGCCTTGCTTGGACTGATGCAGGATTTAGGAAACACGTCCGCCTCTTTCCTTAACTTGGGAAAAAAACTTCCAGACAACAACGGAGTCCGTGTCGCGGACATTTTTCAGAGATCGTCACTGCTGCGGCTGCCCGGTGGCACCGGAAACTTTACAAATGTTGCGGTAAGCTGTATTTTTAACATTTACGTAACATCTGTGCAGCGCTGAAAGCACCAGACAGAATAATTCTGTGCCCTAACAGTAGTTTATGAAAGTAGTCAGACAAACGAGAGGCACCCGGCTTCCGCTGGGAGAACGCTCCGTGTTCTCACTACTCTGTAAACAATCACAAACAACGTGTCTTACAGTTGAAAACAGAAGTTTAATTTAAAACAGAAACACTCTGAAACTTTTCTGATGATTTTCTAAACAATTCTGTTTTTGAGACGAGTCTCTGTCTAAACATCACATGCATTACTATCATTAAGCAGCGAGTTGTGTTGAAGCTGTCATCAGCTAAGGGGCGGATGCTTAAGTGTATCGGGGCAGCGAGGAACGAGAAAGTTGTGATCAGGCTGGAGATCACACCAGATTCTCTGCAGCAGGCGTGAATCTGCAGACTCTGCAGCATCCCCTTCTTAACGTGACATGAGGACTTCCCATGTAAGGAAGGTCCGCTCACCTGTTCGTCAGATCATTATTTCCTCGCCATGATCTTTTATCTTCCCATCATCCTCCAGTCATCCAACTGGAACCAGTTAGTATTCCTGATCATTCTCAGAATATGCCATGCCTGCTCTGGTGTTAAAAGTTAGTACATTTAAGTCCTAGATCATATTTGTGCCTGTTCTACTGTCATTTTGAAGGATTATTATTTATGTGTTTTTACTACATTATGAGTAGAAATGCTAATAAAAACTCCCAATTATACAAACAAGTGAAACTGGAAAAATTAGAATCTGGTGCAAAGTCTAATTTATTTCAGTAATTCAACTAAACAGAGAGACTATTTAAAGGCTCAGGAACCCTTTGCAGGTGTTTTCTATTTGTAATTATAAATTATAGTTGATTTGGGTTTTGTTTCATATCACACAGTGACATTTGAATAATTAAAATGCATTTTTTTATTAAAAGCTTTAGTTTACAGTAATAACCATGTCTAATGTTTGATTCTCTATCTCATAATTTTAATTAAAAGTTTTACTTTGAGAGCACATTTTCCTGAATGATTAAAATGTGATTAATTGAGATTAATTAATTACAAAGCCTGTAATTAATTAGATTAAAATTTTTAATCAAGTCCCAGCCCTAGTTTAAATGAAATGTTTGAGTAACCGGTGCTTAAACCAATGGTGGCTTTAAAATGAATGTTGTTCTCACAATGATCGGTTTATGTCACAAATCAGTATGTGTTTGATTTAACAAGTTAATCATTGTCTACACTCATACACATTACAATAAGAAACTCATTAAGGTTAAAAGGCACCTCACATAAGAGTTTTAAAGGTTCTTAACACACTAAAGGTTCTTAACACTGTGTGTTAAGAACATCTTTGTGTCTGCAAGAAGCCGTGGCTTTCTGAGGGATGTTGGTAAATACTCAGAAACATGTAAAATTCTGATTGGCCAAACTTGGCCAGAAATCATAACAAAGTACTCTAAGAAAACAAGAATTACTTCCCAGCTAATTCAGTTTCTCGCTGGCTCTCGAACCGGCCATTTCGGGAAAGAAGCATTTATTATTATTATATATATATTAAAGAACTTTTTGAAACCATCTTCTCCTTTGACCTGCTGTCAAAGCCCCTCTGCAACGCTACGGCTGATACCAGACAACTGGCTCTTCTAAGAGCCAAGCAAACATCAACCTTAGATGCAAATAAGCATTCCAGCTTCCTGCCTTCACCTCGAGGGATCTCAGACTGGATGGGTCCTATAGGAACTGTCTACGGGTTCCTGATATCAGAGTTCACTCCACCAGCAGTGACCATCGACCCCCCAGATCGAACGAGAACCTCCACACCAAGGGTGCGTAGACTTGGCACGACAGATTGTGTCTGATGCTGTTTTTAAAAAACAACTCTAGTTTATAACAAACAACAAATTCTTTTACACCCAGATTTCACAATTTCTCTCAGATACAAAGAACGGTTGCTACAACATCTAGCTTCCATCACAACACCTCACATCCACCACATCACATCTCATTATTCATATCTTGTATATATCATTAGTTTAGGAAAAATAATTACATTCATTTTATGAACAATATACTGACTCTGGGCTGCGCGGTGGCGCAGTGGTTAGAGCTGTTGCCTTGCAGCAAGAAGGTCCTGGGTTCGATTCCCGGCCTGGGATCTTTCTGCATGGAGTTTGCATGTTCTCCCTGTGCACACGTGGGTCCTTTCCGGGTACTCCGGCTTCCTCCCACAGTCCAAAAACTGTTAGTTTGATTGGTCTGTCCAAATTGT
The DNA here is from genome assembly GCF_043380555.1 of Nothobranchius furzeri. Lineage (NCBI taxonomy): Eukaryota > Metazoa > Chordata > Actinopteri > Cyprinodontiformes > Nothobranchiidae > Nothobranchius > Nothobranchius furzeri. Next base: position 34,007,008 of record NC_091745.1, read on the forward strand.
CCTTAGGTGTGAGTGTGTGTGTGCATGGTTGTTTGTCCTGTGTGTCTCTGTGTTGCCCTGCGATGGACTGGCTCTCTGTCCAGGGTGTACCCCGCCTGATTGCCCATTGACCGCTGGAGATAGGCACCAGCCCCCCACCACCCTTTAAAATTCAGACATCATATGTGAAATCCATGGAACAAAACAAACAGAATTAGAAAAAAGCGTTTTTAGCCCCGTTGACTTGCATTATTGTTTTCATTCTTCCGAGGACCCATGGTCTGGAAGTAGGTGGGCGTGACTTAGGCTCCCTATGGTGTACTTGTGTGTTTGTGTTTCAGATAATTTTTAACATTCTCTTGCATCTCTTCATGCATTCACCACCACCAAAACCACGTTTCCTGTGACTTCTGTCCATGAATAAAAAGTTTGCTACTATCATTAGACTGTTTCTGTGAGATGTTCTTCAATCTTCTCCCCTTCTAGATATCTTCAGTGCTCTTTCATTTTTGAGTGGGATGGCGGTGCTGTTGATGAATTCAAAGGAAAAGACGTCCTGATCAATCAAGCTTGCAGTCTTTTGATGGACAGTTAAAAAGTTGGGCATGTCACTGCGGCTGTGCAGAGCCGTTGTGTTGACCCATAATAGTTTTGCATGTCTCTACCCCCGCAGACGGAAAAGTATAAATCAGGCTTACGTGTTGTCCTCAATAGATTGCCATTCAGAAAATGTTTTATTTCACTTCCGTTCCTTTTTGTTGCATGTTAAAGCTTACTTACTTTAAGATCCAACCATGATTTCTGGGCCTTTTTCAAGTGGTCTTGACCTTTTGACACATGCGCAATCTGCTTCCCACCCTGTAAACTTGCAGCCTAACAGCAGCAGAACAGGCTAACTGATATTAACACCAGCCTCTAAGAATTGGTTGAATGCAAAATGAAAGAAAATGTATGATTTAACAAAAATCTCACCCTTTTCTAACTTTTAAGTAAAATGATGTTTTAAATGAGTGAGCCATGCGCAGCAGCAGCACTCATGTCGCATGCCAGAGTTGGAAATTTACCTCAGTGAGAAAGACCAATCTTGAGTGAAGTGAATGGAATTGAACACTGGCTTAATAATACATGCTGACTTAAAGGGAAATTGACCCTTTTTCCTGAAAATCACAAGAAAGTGTGGAGAAGGTCTCATTCATTAGAAAGGGCATTGCCAATTTACTTCTGCTTAACCTTGTTTTGACTAAGCAAGTCAATGAAGTCAAGGATTTTTATTTACATGACTGATGGATGACCTTCAAAATCAATCAGCTCCCCATTACTCTTCCAGAAAAGGTCAAACTCTGGAGCTGGAGTTCGTTTTCATCTTTTCTTCCTTGAGTTAACTGACTCAACACTTTAAGTGCTTCTGATTTTGTAGAGTAGAAAAAAACCTTCATCTGTCTGAGTAGCATCCTCTTCCACATGAACAAGACTGGTTCTTTTATTTCAAACACCAACTAGTTCAGGGAAACACTTTCTTCTCCAGCTTCAGGTAGGAATACTGTTGCTTCAACTCGTTTTGTGGTGGATTGATGCGCAGAATGAAATGAGTTTATTATGCTCAGCAGTCGGATGGATTAAAACCTGGATGAAGGAAATCCACACATTTGGAAATAATGTGTAATATCCCTTTAAGATGAGAAAACTGACTGTTTTACAACCATCCAATCATCTATTTTAGAAGCCTTCACTGATGATTACCTTGGGCTCACAATGCTGCCTGTTCCTCAAGGTTAGATGTAGCCTTGAGCTCGGGCACAGCAGCGCAGGAGCAGATCACCGTTTCACAAAAATACAGGAAAAAATGAACTTCCAGCTTGGGGAATGATCAGTTTTTATTACACACACATAATTATACTGCGTTGAGTAGAAGTAGTCTCAACCAAACAAATGCACAGACATTGTTCTAGTTTTCTTAAAGAAATACAACACTGTTTTAAATGACTGTGTGATATTTAGGAGTGATTTCTGTTTAAAAAAGAAGCTTTAAACAGCATCTTAAAGCTTATTTTAGCTATTGTCTCGAGGACTAAAAAAAAAAAATATATATTTTAAACTAATGAATGTATTTTCTGTAATAACAGCTGTCAGGTTTTACTTAGAAGGTGGAGCAGCGTGCTGCTCACAGGGATGATGAAGCGTGTAATCAAGATGTCTTGACTCCTCGTGCTCCCCAATCCCCTCCCTGACTTGGCCTTTTCTCACCCTTTACTCGCTCCTCTCTACTTCCATCTCCTTCACTTTATCTGTCTGCCTTTCTCCCATTTCCACTCCACTCCTCCACTGCTCCACCTCCCCAACTGTACACCCTCCCCTCTCACCCTTCCTCCCTGTCTTTCTATGCCTTTCTACCAGGAGGAGAAGAGAGGCTCCCCAGAGGGACTGTGGTTCATTCCCACCACCGCCTACACCGGCTTAATGAGGAGCCTGCGGGAAGGGGTGAGTGTCTCTGTGCGTGTCTGTTTGTGTCTGTGTAGCTGTGACTAAGGCTCACACTGTGTGTGTGTGTGTGTGTGTGTGTGTGGCAGGGGATCCCTGTGAACAGTAATGATGAGGCAGCTGTGGGGCCCTAAAGCCTTGTTTGCCAGCTGCAAGTCAAGGGCATGCAGAGCAGTCACACACATGCATGCACACACACACATGCATACACACAAACACACACACAAACACGCATGCATACACACTCTTACCTGCATCAAACACAACCCTTTACTGCTCAGCAGTCTGACCTCAGCAGCAATTACCCTCCAGAAACACACACACAGTAGATGGAGCACAAACACAAAAACAGATATTTTGGCTTTTCTTTTTCTTCTTTTCAGCATCTTATTTAAATTTTTTATTGTTTACTTTAGTTTCTCTAAACAAGGTAAAGTAACAAAACTTTATTTAGTTTTGCAATAAAATAAAGAAATGGATGTTTTCCCAGGAATGAGCCCCCTAAAAACAAACACTTCCATTTACCTTCCATATGAGGCTGGGCTATAAAGCACGTAGAGCAAATACATCCTCAATATTAACCTAAAGTTGACTATGTTGTTGTTTTGGCACAATAACAATAATAACAACAACGATAATAATGAAAACCTCATTTAGAGTTTAAATGTAGAATGAATGAATAGAGAATAATTTTTGTCTCCTCCTTTTTTATTTTTTAAATAATATTAAAGGTGTTTAATCAATACATTTGCAGTGGTCTCTGGTAGGAATGATGAATGGGGGGCGGGGGTTATGGACTAGAAGTTACCCACATCCCAGCTGACCTTCAGACGGCAGGTTTTGGAGCAGTATTTCCTTATATCTGAACATCTATCCTCATTCCATGCTGTCGTTCTTTTTTTAAAACAGAAACAGTTTCTGTGTTTTAAAAAAAGAACGACAGTATGGAATTAGAACCACGACACAGCAAGAACACACCTAAGATCTCACCTCAGATTGGATAATAGCAACGTGACTCTACCACTGACTTGCATGGGTGTTATATCTCCATAAATAATATAAGCCTGGAGGAGCTTCTGCTGTGTGGTGGAGTTGCTAATGCTAACAGTTCTCTGCTGATTACTTGGAGGGAAAAACAACAACAGCCTTTCCTGTCGTGAGTAAAGATGGGTGAGCATGCGGCCGCTTAACGTAGAGCAGTCAGGCTTTTCTAGTCCTATAGTTTCACTGTCTGTTTTCTATCAGAAGCTAATGCAGGAGACTATTTTCATGTTCAGCCTGCATGAAACACTCTTGAGTGACCCGTTAGAATCAGAAAAAATTATAATAAAAATGTTTTTTTCAGTCAACCACACCTTTAACTCTTATCTCACACCCATAAAGTGGTACAATAGGCAGTAAATAGTGAACTTGACAGGTTGAATTGTTGAGGAGAGTAAATAATCTCCAGTTTGTCCATAAATGCAACAACAGTTACCAATGTAACTCAAAACTATGGGAAAGCACATATTTTAAAATAAATACACACACGGTGTAGAAATCTAGTACTTAAAGCACGAGAAGGCCAGCTTCCTCTAAACCTGCATTTAAAAACATTTATTCTACACTAATCTGGTCATTCGGTACATTCAGTCAGCTCACCTCATTGGGCACATAATGTTTCTGAACCTATACCTCTATGAACCTATGCTCCCATGGCTGGAGCAACAGGTTGCAGTCACAGAAGATGTTTACCCCACTGCATCCAGACTGATAATGAATTGCGCATGTGGGCAGCAGCTGCTGGCTGATGCTGCCCTCACCCTGAAGGTAGGCATGAACATCAGCTGGCCAATCAGTCCGTAGTGGGTGTGTTGGGTTGGTTCAGCGCCAGAGACGCCAGACACAAAAAGAGTCAGGCGTCTCTGCCAAATCCTCCCAATAACTCAAGATCAGCCATGTTACGATGTCTGTCAGTCTTAGGTGTCTTTTATAGGTTTTAGCCACAATTGTGTGACACTGCTTTTTTTCCGCCAAAATAATTTTTTTATTGGGTAAAATAATTTGTGCATGAGGAACATGTGTGGACGACTGAGGCCTTCAGTATTGCAGTTCCACGTTCTACCTCTAGATACTGTTTGTACACATGGCCTGACGTTTTCTTATATGTAGGAACATTTCCATGCACGAGTACAAAATGAAGAATACCACATAATGTGTATATTAGTTCCTACGCACAAAATACACCCAGATCTGAGCGTAAGAGCGGCTGATAAATGAGGCACCAGGCTTCTGCAGAGCTTGATGAGCTGCTGCACACATGATTCAACCACTGAAGCAAGTGTTGGTGCAGAGAAGCAACTAAAACATGCTGGGTTGATTGATTGATTGATTGATTGATTGATTGATTGATTGATTGATTGATTGAGAAAACTAGCAGGATGGTGGCCTTCGAGGACTGGAGTTGCTGACACCTGCGCTAGGTTCACTAGATCCCAACTCGCCTAATGTGGTACAGAGACTACTCAGTGTGTGACACCATGAAGTTCCAGTTCATCGATATAAAGTAAACAAGTTTTTTTTATCTCTTTTGCATTTTAGCTTTAACATCACACATACAATTATTATCATCATATATTTCATGTACTATATATTCTATTTGAATTCAACTTGAACACTCAAACAGCAAAAGCTTTAATACTATTTCATAGTTCCTCTCCAGTCGCCACAGCATAACGTAAACCCCGGTTCTTTGATAACAGAGTGAGGTGTTTCACTATGGGAATTGCCCTGGCGTGACCAACTATGGAAGCTCCAATGACAACATGTCTGTCCCTGACAGACCGGTTGTGCCGTGCCCAGGCTCCACCCACCCAGTATATCCACGGCCAACCAACCCCTCCTACTCATTCGTAAGATTTCTTACTGTTAAAGCAAGAAGGGAATTGCTGGTGAAACACCTCCCTGTGTTATCAAAGAACTGGGGTTCACATAACGTAACCCCATGTTCTTTGTCTAACTTCGTTCAGTGTTTCACTATGGGAGATATGGCCCACTCCCGGATTGCATGTCCATCCCAAAGTGGGCTGCAGCTAAATTCAGTTTAACCACTTGGCAGACGCTGTGCATCCTGCCTCCAGCACTGAGTGCGCCAGTGAACGTTGAGACACATCCAACCTGTAAAACCGCACAACAGTTAGTGGCGTGGCCCAGCTAGCTGCTGCACAAATATCCTGGACTGACACACCACGAAACAGGGCCCAAGATGTGGCCATGCTCCTTGTAGAATGAGACCTCACCCCCAGAGGGGGTTCAGCACCCATACACCTATATGAAAGGCTTATTGCTTCTAGTATCAAGTGTGCCAGTCTCTGGTGAGACACTGGCTTGCCTTTATGGGCCATGGTCCAAGAAACAAACAACTAGTCTGATTTTCTGAAACCAGCAGTCCTGCCCATATAAGCCCTTAAAGCTCAAACAGGGCAGAGACAATTAAGCTTCTGCTCTTCTGCTGAGGAAAAAGGAGGTGGGTGAAAAGCCAGCAGCTCCACAGGGGAGCAGCTATAATGGGCTCGACACACGGGAGGCGACATCGCCTCTCCTCCATTTGTTTTCAATGAGACATGCGCGACAAAGCGATAATCGCGGGTCTCCCTCCTACTAAGCGAAACGCAAAAAACGTGCGTGTGAATTTTGTGCTCGTGCACGTGTCGTGCACAGGCGACCCAGCGACGAGATTCCAGAAAGTTGAAATATTTTCAACTTTTCATCGCTGTCACTCGGACGAGGACCAATCAAGGGAGGTTTCATTCACTGACCAATGAGCGGACAGGATGCTCCGTACATTTCCGAGCAAATATGAAGGAGAAGTTAATTATTATTATTATTATTATTATGTTTTATATAGTAAAATCAGAAGTAAGATTTCACATAACTCTAGCAGCACCTTGTGAAACATCATATCTACCGCTTTTTTAACTCGGAACCGCTTAAATAACCGTAATTCCTTCCAACCTGACACAGCCAAACAAAACAACGGAAGTTGCAGTTTCGCCATGGAACAGAATGCGTAGATGGCTTTGCCGCTGGCCGCTGGCGCGGGCCGCCTCCCGTGTGTCAGGTAATAAAAGCGACAGCGACGAATTTCACTGATCGCGGTTGTTTGTCGCCTCCCGTGTGTCGAGCCCCTAAGACGACTCCCTTTAGGCACAAAAGCTGGATTGGGCCGCAGACACACCATAGTGTGGCCAGGGGCCCACTGTAAACAAGAGGGACTGACTGACCTTGCCATGCTCTTTGCTGTAGTTAAGGCTAAGAGCAGTGCAGTTTTTAAAGTAAGAAATTTCAATCCAGCCCCGTCTACATGTTCAAAAAGATGATGACAGAGGGCCTCCAGAACAAGAGAGAGTTTGTCACCAAACCCCACATGGCCTGCAGAAATTGCAGCCAGATAAACCTTAATAGTGGAGAAAGCTTTATCCTTGTCCATCAGACTCTGCAAAAAACAGAGTACATCCACCACCGAACACTGAAACGGGATAATGCGTTTTTCTTCACACCACACCTCAAAAACTCTCCATTTACAGCTGTAAAGTGAGCAAGTTGAGGGGGCCCTAGCAATTTGAATGGTGTCAATGATGGTTGGGGACAGGCCTGCCACACTCAGATTCCACCTCTCACGGGCCAGGCCCACAGAGACAAGCAGTCTGGGTGAGGGTGATAAATCTACCCCCTGGCCTGGGACAGGAGATCCCTGCGGACAGGCAGGGGCCAGGGTTTGTCCCAAAGCACTTGGATTATTTCTGCCACCCACGGCTTGGATGGCCACAACGGAGCCTGACCGAATCTCTGCCATATTTGGTGCACCACCTGGGGGTGGAGTTTCCATTCTCCATACAGAGGATTTCCTCTGGATAGAAGGTCTGCCCCTCTGTTCAAGCTGCCCACCACATGTGTTGCACGAACAGAGAGGAGTCTGGAGCTGCACCACACAATTAATTCCTTAGCTAGTGAATGCAGCTGTGGGGAGTGTGTTACACCCTGATGGTTGATATAAGCTACCACTGTGGTGTTATCTGTCTTCACTAAGACAGACGGTCCCTTTAGTAGGGCAGGAAGTGCTTTAAAGCTAGAAATACTGCTAGGAGTTCCAGCACATTTATGTGAACACGTTTCAAACTGTGTGACCAAATGCCGTTCACTGCTCTCCCCATCAAGGTGGCCCCCAACTTGTAAGGGACACGTTTGTCGTCATGGTAACTCTGGACACCACTGCCCCTAGTGGAACCCCAGTTGTGAGAAGTGTTCGGTTTCTACTAAAACGGCAGAGTGTTTTGTGAGTCAACATTCTGAAAGTGTGCTTGCGTAAGTGTTCATGCAGGTCGAGTATGGGATGGAGAGATTTCCCGTCCTTCTTTGGAATGAGGAAATGGCGCGAATAAAAACCCTGATGGGCCTCGTCGCCTGGCACTATCTTGATCGCATTTTTGTTCAACAGTGAAGCGATTTCTTCTTCCAGGATATGTGCCTAATCCTCTTTTGCCACCGATGTTATTATCCCGTTGAAATGGGGTGGTTTTGAGGCAAACTGAAGCCTGTGTTCCCGACGAATTGTCATCAGAACCCAAGAGGGAGCTGTGCATGCGCGCCACCTCTCAGCCCGAGCCGAAAGCGGGCCGCTGTTGGGTGACGTCATCTCTGTCACCCGAGCAGCCTCAACTCGTCCCATGGGAAGAGTGAGAGGACCCCTCTGCTGGGCACAAAGGGACCTGATGGGGCTTGTTTATTTTTTGTGGGGAGCTTTCTGCCCATGGCTGAATGCCTGGCTGCATGAAAGCTGTCTTTATTTTTAAGCGATCCCCTTGAACATTTTTGCACACATTTGGGAGCAAAGTGCTTGGTGACAGTGACTGTGTGCTCATTTGAAAACTAAAAAGTGTTTGGTGATACTGGGTTTTCTGCTTCACACACTCGTCTCTCTGAGGGAGAAGCAAACAAAACTCCTGCTGGACTGGGAACCACAGGAGTGTTTGAACCCTGAACACAGAGGTCTGTTTTTTCCTCTGAAAACCTCCTCTTTTTTTGGAGAGGAGAAGCAAGAATAGCTAGGATGTATTCTTCCTCTTGCCCTCGCTGGGGTGAGACGAGCGGTTCCTGGCGGCTGCTGCTGCTGCAAAGGAGTGCTTCTCCCATGGGCGAGGGTTCTCCACCTAGTTTGGCTGACCACCTGCTGACCACTGTGGTCTAGCCTTCTTGACCCTTTGCAGCTAAGGCAGCTGCTGCAAACCCAGGCTTGGGTCTCTGAGTTGGCTGAGGGCTATGTTTATGAGGCAAGCAGAGATTGAAGGTCTCACTTTCCTGCTTTCTGCAGGTACTTGTCTTGGTCATCTTCTCCAAGGCAGGGCCAAAGAGACCTTTGGTAAGGCCATATGCTGCATCCGTGACATCAGCTTTCTGGGTGTCACCTAGGCCTGACAGGTTTAGCCACAAGGCTCTCTCACCCGAAACCGCCGATCCCATCCCATGCCCACAGCCCTGGACTGCTCCTCTAGAAGAGCGCAGGATGAGATTGTTGACCACACAAATTTCACTCCATAAAACAGGGTTAGACTCCCCGGAGTCCAGCTGACGACCCATTTCCTCGAGGATTTCTCCATGATAAGCTGACAAGAGAGTAACTGCATTGAGGGAACACACAGATTGTCCAGCATATTTGCACTTCCTCTGAAAAATTGATGCCGTGATACGATCCATTTTAGATGGGAGAGCAAGGCTAGATGATGCTGACACTGATCTGCGGTTGGGGTGAAGGTGGTATGCCACTGAAGGCTCCACCGCTGGGGGTTCGGCCAGCTCCTATTCTCCCATCCCATGTACCTCCATTTTAGAACATCCCTTGGTGGGGAGTTTGCTCTTAAATGGACTGGACCAGTAATGACTCATTTGTCTCATGCATGCTGGGACAGCCGGCAAGAGCTGCTTGGGTGGAGAGGAGTTTAGTGGGAGTCTCTTACCATCATACAGGTCTCGTTCCTCCCCTTCTGCCCCTTTGGCTGCCGGCCACTGAATGTTGATCTTCGCCGCTGCTCATCTGCAAACCTCGTACAGATTGGCGTCCCCCTGTGATGCCACCCCAGTGCCGCTAGGTGGCCTAAAGAGTTGAGCTGGGATGGTGGAATCCTCTTCCTCCTCTTCCATGTCCAAGTCGAGGAGGTCTGAGTTCGCATCACCTTCAGCTTCCTTATCACCCGCACGAGCAGCCCGCTGTCAACAGTCCCTCGAACAGAGGTGGTAGCGGGGACTCCTCTTCCATCATATCCGCCCAGCTTGTGGAGGCTCGCAGCTGATGGTTGTCACTTGCACCTACAGGCGTGGCCGAGCCGAGGCCTGGGTCCCTGTCATTAGCCACTGCCACTTTAAGCCTCCTTTCCCTTATTTTCTCAGGCATAGAGGAGCAGTGAGAGCATATCTGCGGGTTAGCCTGCGATTCCTGGGTGTGAGCAGCACCCATACATGAAGAAGAAGAAAAAGAAGAAAATATCATTTCAATAGCGCCTCTCAAGATAAAAATCATGAGGCGCTTCACAAAAACAAAAAATATAAAAATTGTAAAAATATAAAAAAGCATTTCGAAAATTGCTATTGCGATTTAAAAGAAAAAATGTTAAGAAAGAGAGAGAGTGAATAGGAAAGAGGGAAATCAGTGGATCCTGAGGAAGGTGGAATAGGTGGGGAGAGCAGAATAAAGAGAGAGTGGTGAAGAAGGTCATACAAAAGCCAGCTTGAACAAGTGAGTCTGCAGCTGTTTTTAAAGGAGACCACTGAGTCCACTGATCTCAGGCTCAGGGGGAGAGAGGTCCAGAGTCTGGGGGCCACAGCAGCAAATGATCTGTCACCTTTGGTCTTTAGCCTGGTGCGTTGCACAACCAGTAGGCTTTGATCACTGGACCTCAGGGACCTGCTGGGGGTGTAGGGACTAAGAAGATCACCAATGTAAGATGGTGCTTGTCCATGTAAGGCCCTATAGACCAGAACCAGGATCTTGAAATGGACCCTGAAGTTGACTGGCAGCCAGTGAAGCTGGAGGAGAAGCGGGGTGATGTGGGTATATTTGGAGCACTTGGTCAGAAGCCGAGCACAGGCATTCTGAACCACCTGTAGACAGTTCAGGGAGGTTCTGCTCAGACACATGAAAAGAGAGTTACAGTAGTCTAAGCGTGAGGAGATGAAGGCATGGATAACTGTCTCAAGTTCAGAGCGAGACAGAATGGGACTCAGCTTAGCAATGTTCCTGAGATGGAAGAAGGAAGAGCGAACAAGAGAACTGACTTGAGAATCCAGGGTGAGAGCTGGGTCAAAGGTCACGCCAAGATTCCTGACGGAAGGTTTGGTGTGAGAAGCAAGCTGACCAAGAGAGTCTCTGACTTTGGGAACCAGCTTATCTGGGGCACAGATGAGGATCTCAGTCTAATCTTCATTCAGCTGAAGAAAGCTCCCACCATCCAGGTTTTAATGGCTGGGAGCCATGCTATGCACATAGGATGAGGGTCCCATCTGTAAAGTCCAGCAATGGTCAGTTTTGGGGTACAGTTTGACCATTCAACATCTGGTCAAAAAGGAGACACAAGACTGCATGTGTCCCCTTTAAATTGGCCTGCCTTCATCCCATCTGCTGGAGCTCAGAGACTCTGCAGCTCTGAACACAGATAATGAAGTGTCGACAATAATGTTCTCTCCTCAAGGTCCATTCTTCCATGATTCTTCATGCCTCCATATAAGGAACACTCGCAGCCTGGATTTCCTAAATCAGATATGAACTTCTACAACTTATAAGCTAGATAATCATTAAATAAACATTTGTTTATTGCTACTCATAATAATTATAATATAATGAAATGTTTCATTAATCTGTGCTCAATTATTGAAGTCTGAAATGAATGTTATGTTATGATTATAGTGATTGCAATATGTTTCAGCACGTTTATATGACAAGGTCATAACCATCTGCACTCACACAAGGACAAAGTTAAATTAAACTCATGACACATAAATAGTCCTTTACCCAGATCAGAGCATCCGGTATCAATGTGTCACACGCTGTCTTGTCTCCCCATTCTGTTCAGTCATGTGTCTCTGTTAATTGCTCCCACCTGCCTCTCGTTTTCCAATCACCCAAGCTCCCAGCCCTCATGTATTTAACCCTCTCAGTTCTGTGTTGGAGCTACTACTTTGTAGTTTAGGGCATAACTGTCAACTCAGCTGGAAGGAAGATGCATTCAAAAAGACCAGGAGAAGCAAGAAGAGGCTCAAAAGATAACAGCAGATTTTAATTCATGTCACTGAAGCTGAAAGAAGAAAATCTTTTGAAAAATTAGAAGTGCCAGAAATGTCCTCTGCTTTGTGTTTTTTTTATATTTTTTGGATAAATTAATAAAATAATTAGAGAGCAAATAAATAATGCATTATTGTATAAACAATTGTAATGTCTTTGTGAAATGAGGGCCATTTGTGTAGACTGGTCTGTCTCATTAGAACAGAAACACTTTGACTGCATATCTTTACACTGAGAGAGCGCAAGAGAAGGAAAGCACACAGAGAAGACTTGGAAAGGGAGTGGGGCAGCTTGGGTCTAAGGATAATTTTCTGGTCCCTAAGGCCATGTGTGAGGAGTGGGAGAGTTTCCATCAGCATACTCTGGCAGTTCAATAACGATAAATAAGTCAAATCGCTCATTCTCCCCTTCAACCAATCTCGTTGCTGTTGGCATACACATTTTCAATTTTCTGCAATGGTAATGATTAGAAAGTGAGTACAAGCTGACAGCGTGCAGTAACCATTTTCCTTTTGGTTATATAAATTCATCCACTCATGTTTCTTTGCTAACTGCTGGTGTGTCTATAAACTCTAAACACGTAATACTTTCTCATTCAGCCATGTCAGACGGGACTGTCAGAACTGTCTAAACAAGAAAAAGAAAGCTAAGTATAAGAAAGAGGAGAAAATCCTCCATGTTCATTTATAGCGACACTAAATCAAGAAGTCAAAACAACAACCCCAGGGAAGTGTTATGTGTCATAATGGTCAAGAGATCAATAGAAACCACACAACAAAAAGACTTTACTTTTAGATCACTTATTTACCGGAGTACAGAAACCGTCTCCGGCACCAGAACTTAGGGTCAGGTCGGTGAGGTCATGTTAAAAAGCAGGACTAACACATTTAAAGGTTGAATATGGAACATACACTATAGCAACATCTAGTGTGTAGAGGTTGTAGTTGCAACTGACATTTTGTTAGTTACGGCTGAAATTTCCAGCCACTGGGGTGTTGGTTGAGGGCTACAACTGCACAAGGAAACTTGTTGCAGCATGTGACCATGGACACTTGGCCTGGTGACTCGCTAGGCTTATAGAGCACTGGGGAAAACTCCTGGTTCATAGCAGAAAGCAGTGGGTTTGCCAACAGGCTGGAAAGCCATTCAGTAACAGTGAGATTCACGCTTCCTAGTCTGGAGGATTTCTCTCCACCTCCTTCACCAGAGGAAAGGGAGGAAGGCAAGCAGCCCTGAGCTGCATCGGCTAGTTTAATGAGAAATTAATGAGAAATTAAAATCAATAGTACAATATAATATAACAAAGAAACATTTGCAGGTTTACAAGCAAACACACAACTTACACAATGCTAAGAATGGGCGCAGGCGGAAGCATAAGCTTATAAGCCCAGCCCCCCAAACCCTTTGAACTTAAACAAAATTTTAGAATAGCATACCGATTCCATAATTTTTACATCATGTTTGAAATGTATGGGAATATATTCAAATCCCCATTCTAGCTTTATAAAAAAAAAAGACCTTTAATGTTTTATGCATTTTTTCATTGACTTGATTCATAATATTTAATCACATTTGATTTAAACATACCCTTAAACTTTACCATTGTTGAACAATCTTTTTGCTCCTGGTCTAATTTATTCCACACATCAACCCCAACACAAGAAATACAAAGTTGTTTCATTTTAGTTCTTACTTTAGGCTTTCTAAACATTTTATACCCTCTGAGATCATAAACACTCTCTCTGATCTGGAACAGATCCTGAATTTGTTTTGGCATCAAATTATACATCACTTTATACATAAACTGTGCAGTTCTTAATGTAACTAATTCTCTTAGCTTTAATACTTTTAAACGAGTAAAAAGTAAATGTGTATGCTCTCTACAAGCTGCTTTATTTACAAGTCGGATTGCTCTCTTTTGAATTATAAACAAAGGCTTTAAGTGGGTTTCGTAGGTATTTCCCCACACTTCAACACAATACATGAAATAAGGCAGAAATAAGGAACAATACAAAAGATATAAAGCTTTTTCATCTAAAAATTCTTTAACTTTATAGAGAACTGCTAATGATTTCGATAACTTTGCTTTAATTGAGTCAATATGCGGTTTCCAACTTAACTTTTTTTCTATGGTTACGCCAAGAAATTTTATTTCATTCGCTCTTTCAATTTCTGTATTATTTATTTTGAGATTTGTATCCACTGTAATTGCTCTATTAGTAAATATGATAAATTTTGTTTTATTTAAATTTAAAGTTAATTTATTTAAGTTAAACCAACACTTTAATGCATTTAATTCTTTCTCAACCTTGTCCATTAATGTTATTAAATCTTTCCCAAAACTTAGAACATTAGTATCATCTGCAAATAGTATGAAATGCAATGTTTTAGAAACTAAACATATGTCATTAATATAAAGAATAAACAACAAGGGACCCAACACTGACCCCTGTGGGATACCGGTGGTCACTGTCAGTAGCTGTGAATCAGTGTTGTTAATGTGGACATATTGGAATCTGTTATCTAAATAACTCTTAATCCAGTCATAGGCCACACCCCTGATGCCATATCTACACAATTTTTTTATTAATAAGTCATGATTAACAGTATCAAAAGCTTTGGTCAGGTCTAAGAAGACCCCAACAGCATATTGTTTGTTGTCAATTGCATCAGATATTTTCTCCACTAGATCAACAATTGCCAGAGAAGTTGTCCGATCACGTCTAAAACCATATTGCTGTTCAGAAAGAATATCATGATGCTCAATAAAGTCATACAATCTTTTATGAAATATTGTTTCTAGTATTTTGGAGAACTGAGATAAAATAGAAATTGGTCTATAATTAGAAAAGTCATGTTTGTCTCCAGCCTTATAGATAGGAATGACTTTTGCAACCTTCATCCTTTCAGGAAATCTTCCTGATTGGAGAGACTGGTTACAAATATGTGTAAGTGGTTTGGCTATAATCTCAATGATTTCTTTTACAACCGACATATCAAATCCATGTAAATCTGCTGACTTTTTACTTTTAAATGTTTTAACAACTGTTATAACTTCATTTTCATTTGTGCCTTGAATAAATATGGTTTTGTCTAAATTTGTTATTTTACTCACAGCATCAGCATCTAATTTAGTATTTGATATATCCTTTGCCAAATTTGGCCCAATTTCGGTAAAATACTTATTGAATTCATTTGCTATTTCTTTAGACTGATAAATTTCTTGATTGTCTTTTGTTAGAAAAATATTTGGAAGACTATTGGTTCCACTACCCTTTTTTATTACATCATTTAATATGCGCCACATATTTTTAATGTTAGATTTATTTCCTTCCAATAATTTGCTATAATAATTTCTTTTACTAGATCTCATAATACTTATTAATTTATTCTTGTATATCTTGTAATTCTGTTCTGCTTCCTCCGTTCTTTTCTTTAAAAAGTCTTTATACAGCTTATTTTTTTTTTCCTGCAAGCCTTCTGAATCCCCTTAGTTATCCACGGCTTTTTAGCATATTTATTCTTATCCACCTTATAAAGCAAAGGGCAGTTTTTTTCATAAAGAGAAGTTATAATATTTAAAAATTTTCCATAAGCCATATTTACATCTTCCACATAAACCTCCTCCCAATTTTGTTCCATTAAGTCAGTTTTAAATGAATTTACTGCTTCTTGATTTTTTAGCCTTGTAACAACCACAGATTCACTTTGAGTAGTTACAGTTGTCCTTTGTACAACTGTGAAAACCGGTAAATGATCAGACATATCGGTAATTACAAGACCACTTAACACATCATATTCAAGAATATTTGTAAAAATATTGTCGATCAGTGTCGCACTAGTTTTTGTAATTCGAGTTGGCCGAGTTATTAGTGGATACAGTCCCAAACTAAACATGGAATTAATAAACTCTGTATTTGCATTTTGCATTTGAGGATTCAACAGGTCAATGTTAAAATCCCCACAGACAAAACACATTTTTCTGTTGATTATATCATCATACATATCAACTATTTTTTCTTTAAACATTTCAACACAAGATCCTGGTTTCCTATACATACAACTGACTAACACATTCTTAGACTTTTCTATTTGTATTTCCACAGATACACACTCCATAATGTTATCCATAACTATAGTCATATCACCCACCAATCTACTTTGAAAGTTTTTATCAATATACAAAGCCACACCCCCACCTTTTTTGCAATCTCTACTTGTGGAAAACATATTATATCCTTCAATTTGAAACATAGATATCCTCCCTTCCTGGAGCCATGTCTCAGAGATTGCTATTACAGTAAATGGATGATTTGATTGCTTCAAACATTGCATAATCTTCACAAAATTTGAATTTAGACTTCTACAATTGAAATGTATAACAGATAATTTACCTTTTATAGTGACATTATGTTCAAACTGGTCTTCAGTATAGTATTCACAATGATTTTGTACTCTAGTGTAAAAATTGTTATCTGGGTCAATGTCATCCTGCATATCCTGTGGTTTATATTCTGTGTAGTCAAACCTTTGCAATTGTAAATTTTCATAACTTGAATTACCAGTCTCTGTTCTTACTGTATTGAGAGTTGAATAATCCAGATTCTTCGTATATCTTCTTGTTGTATCATCCATGCGTGAAGTTGGTTGTCTTCCTCTTGTTCATCCTTGGTGATCCACAGCAGACGTATGTCATTTGTATTGATCAAGTTCTTTAATATCTCTGATGACCATCACTTTTGCCTGCTCCGGGGGACCATTTAGCTTTATCAGTACTTTGCAGTTTCTTGTCCAAGTGTCATGGATCTTCTATTCTTTTCTCAGGATCCTTGCTTGCCTTGTAATTTCTGAGTTTCTTTTCGTAAGATGCTCATTTATACACTTGTACCCTTTAATTTTTTTGCATTCCTCAGCACCTCCATTTTACATTTTCTACTGGCAAGCCTGATCACAATGGTTGATGTTTTACTATGTTTTTGAGCCAATGAGTGACAAGCCACAATGTCTTTACTGGATATTGCAATATCTTTGCTGTTGAAAAATTTGATCACCTGATCCTCAAGTGAGGGAGAACCTGGAGAATGAGTAGCAGTGATTTCAATGTCTTTTCCCCCGTCACAGGCTGCGGCCTGTGCATAGGTACGGTGTATTTCCAGTCCTGATATCAAGAGATCATCCAACCTTGAATGTTGCTCCAACTCGTCAACCCTCCGTTCAAGCAGCTCAATTTTTTTGTCCTTTTCTTGTATTAAAGCCTTAAGTTGCTTGACTTCTTTCAATACCTCCTGTAGGCCGCTTTGCTGTTTTGCCACTTTAGTTATCTCATGTGACATGAAATTCAAGGACTTTTTTATCTCCTCCATATCTTGGACCAGATTCTCCATAGACATCGTTGTTCCAAACAGTTTCCTTGGATGGTTAACTTTATGGCGTTGTCAGATTCCCAGCTGGTTGGAACATGTGCCGAAAAAAATATGTCCAACACTTCATGTATCGAATAAATGTTCAATACTTCATCTAGCTCAAAAATGGTTTAAGCCAAAGGTTTCTAATTACTTAAGCCACAAAAAAGCAAGCTTAGAAAAGGTGGATGTTGTCTTATTTTGCTGATATTCATATATTAGGAAAGCTCAGCAATCTCACCACACCTACTCGGCTAGTGATTGGCCGAGCCAGCCAGAGGCATGGTAGAGACTCTGGTGCAGTTGTCAACCACATCACAAATACTGGCTAACGTCACAAACCACCGCTTAGCCAATAGTGATGGTTGATTCAAATGTAGCGCAGACTTTTAAGCTGACGAGGATGCTTGCACTTTGCTTTGATCAAACAAAGTGGAAGACGTTTAAAGCAAGATAACGATATGGCGCTTCAGGTAAAACTAACCAGTTTTGAGCCATTCTTGTATCTATTTATTATAGCTGTTGAGCCAGTAAAGAATGAGCAGTAACACCTGCCCTGGCCTACCACTAGAAGTGCTTTAGAGGAAAATGTCCTGTGAGAACCTGTGTAGGTTCCTGTTAGTTTGATGGTGAGTCAGAATTGGCAGTAGGTATGGCTTAAAGTGATGGACTTGTGTTCCAGGTTTTGCTCTGAGTCAGTCAGCAGGTGTAGGTATATGTCTCTCACGAGCCTCTGCAGAAACACTTAGTGGATGATGGGTATTGGATATTTCAATCTCTGTTGATCTGACTGAGGTAAAGGAGTAAGTTGTCAAGCTGTCAAACTAAATTAGAAACCACTGAACATTTGATTGACAGCAGGGGAAGAGAATGAGAAGAGGACATCTGCAGAATTTTTAAATCATTTTTTTTTGTTTACTGTGTATGTAGAAAAAGAAAAAACGTCAGGAAATGGGGACATTATATTAAAACATTGAGATCTGTACGTGCTGCATTTGAATCAGAAAAGCTTACAACTTTCTACCTCGTGAGTAATAGTTTCCAGAGGCTCTGTAGATACAAACCAGTGTTGCAGCATTCTGTTTATCCAATAGAAAATAAATAGAAGAAAAATGGATAGATCTTATGTGCGTTCATTCTGTGTGTTTCTTCTAACGGCATTACTTAGTTCTTTTTTAACACAGAACATCAGAACACTGATTCTACCATACATAAAAGTCAGTGATCAGAACCTTATACCACCGAGCAAACATTATTTTTTTTAGTTTAGTTTATTTCAAACAAAGAAAACATGCATTTTTTTTTTAAACAAAAACAGAAAAAATACATGTCATCGTCCCTTTTTTTTTCTTCTCTGTCTGAAAAGGAGTAGGCTGAAGTCAAAACTTATATGTCCCTACCCCTTTATACAAGTCATTTTACTTGTTTACTAAATGTAACACAAAACCACATTAAAACAAAAAAAATGGTACAAGTCACCAAAAAACCACCAAACCATATGGGAAAAAAAACAAAAAAAAACATCTTTTTACATAAAACCACATCTTTTTAATAACGTAAACAAGATGACCAACAGAACAAAAAGAACAACCAAAACAAACATATAGGAAAACAAGAACCAAACCTAGTGAGAACTCTTCCTTACCTCAAAGGCATAACAGAAAAAATAACGCAACACAACATAAACACACCAACAAAACCATACACAACAGTTAGAAAAGTCTAGTACACACAAAAGATATCAGCAGGACATACGTGTGGAAATACCATGCAAGCACTGCAATAAAATACACATAGGAGAAACCGGACGCCAACTCAGCACACGAACATCAGAACATAGAAAACAGTGTGAGAAGGAAACAAGCCGAAGACATAGAAGAGCAGCAAGACAAGAAGCAGAAAGTACAATAAAGAAATCAGCCACAACAGACCGCTACACAAGAGAAAACCAGAAAATATACTGGAACAACACACGGATCATAAACACCAAACAACAAAAACACAAAATTTGACTAAGGAAGCCATAGAAATAAGGAGACGTGGACACACACCCATGAACAGAGATGATGGGGTCCACACATTGGATCACACATGGGACTGTGTCATCGGTGAGAAGGAGCAGGCAGCAGGGGGCAACATCGTCCTCTGCTGCCTACAGATAAACAGAGAAAGGAGTGACGCCACCATTAGCGGCCAGCTCTGATGAAGACCGCAGGAGTGGTTGAAATGTCAGCAAAAAAGAAGGTAAAACAGCACTTTTCTGTGTTAACAAAGAACCAAGTCATGCAAAATGGACAGCTGATTTGAGACTGCAACAGCCTTGAAATGGACCCATCTTTTTGGTCAATAAAGGAATAAAACAAGAACAATTCTGTGTTGTCACTTTTTTCAAAGTTCAATAATTTTACAAAACATAATACTGTATTAAAAATAAGCAATCCAGTATTTCTTTTCAGATACAGATGCAGCTGTCTTTAGCTATTTGTAATGTGAAAATATTGATTTGTAATTTTCTTACTGATACAGCCTCACATATACAATAGATCTGTTCCATAGACAAAAGCAGACATCGCACTTCGTCTTGCAATCATTTTCTCATCTACTAGAAATACTTGAATGAAAACTAAAGCAAAGGTTTTGTAGTTACTAACAAACTACATAAATGATACTGTTGTGGTTTACAAACTTAAATGAGGCGGGTTTATATTATTATACACGGCCCAATCAGAAAGCGGCTGCTGCCTTTCAGACTGGCAGAAGACAAACCTTACTGACCAAGAACAATTAGATTGTAGTCTTTAAACGATTGCAGCTAATAAATACCACAGATTAATGCAGATATGTGGGTCTGACTACAGATTACAACCTGTAAATGTTACTGAGATTTTGGGTTGTGTTAAAAAGGCTAACACAACCACCCTCTCCCCAGCCAACTCCACCAGCTCCTCCGGCAGGACCCTGAGGCGTTCCCGGGACAGATTGGAGATGTACTTGCTCCAACGTGTCCTGGGTCGACCCGGGGGCCTCCTGGCCAAAACGCCACCCCAGGAAGGTGTCCAGACGGCATCCTGACAACAAGCCTGAACCACCTCAGCTGGTTTCTCTCGATGCAGAGGAGCAGCGGCTCTACTCGGAGCCCCACCCATCAATAATATTAATATAAGACATTAAACAGATCTTTTTTATGGCTCAGCAGATCAAAATGGGTTTTTGTTTAGTTTACTAAGAAAGTTACAGCTTGTTAGTTTTTGCTCTATGGAAATATATAAAGAGCCTTTATTTTATGAGAAAGCTAGAAAAATGGGAACTTTGTGTGTGGGGCGGCAGTCGTAGTCAGACGTTTTAACCAATAGTTGTCTGTAATTATTGCTAACAGATGTGGAGCAGCTTCAGCACTTTCAGATGTGTTTGTGGCCAAATAAAAATAACTTGAGTTTCTACCAGCAGTTCAGTGGAGAAAAGTTTGGATGTTCCATGAAATGACTGATGTAGATTACAGCGCTACAAAGGCAAGAAGGAAACTGTAGTTTTGACTTACAAGTGTCTGTGTTGATCATAGTGCAGGATATTAGTTACAGCTAAGACATGTCTTTCTTTCCATAAAATATCAATTCCAGCTGGATTTTTAAAAATGCCCCAAAATTTAAGAGCAAATATAAATCATTGGGGCATGGAGGAATTTTATATTTTTCTTTTTACAATTTTTATAAGCCACTCGATTTCTTTAGCTCTGAAAAGTGATGCTTTTCATTGTTTGATCAAAGTCAGTAGTACTTTTAATGCAATAATTTTCCTGCTTAAGACAAAAACTGGTGTTCTAAATGCAAATCCAATGGCACTCACTGTTAATTGTGTGACAGCACTGAGACGCAGTGCCAGAAACCTGTCAAATGTGCTCCAAGCGGTGTGTTTTTGATGCATTCTCCTGACCCACTACATCACCCCAGCCCCTTCTGCTGCTGCTGCTGCTGAGTTTTGCTCATTTCCAAGCAAAGTCCTGCAGAGTAGGGATACAGATTGTTGCAAGAGGAGGAGTTTGACTGGGAAAGGAAGTGATGGGGGCACAGAGCCAGGGGGAGCATGGTGGTTTGGAGCGAGGATACTGAGGAATGGCAGGGAGTGACAGAGAGGAAGAAAGCAAGCCGGATCAGTATAGCTGGAGAGGGGGGAGGATGTGGCAGGCAGACAGAGTGGTAAGGGAGAGAGTTGTACTTAGAGAGGGGGAGTGGATGGCATGGAGTGAAAGGCAGGTTTCCAGGCCAGACTTGAGCTGCAGGAAATAATTTATGAGCCTGAACAAGATGATGCATCAGCTGCCTATGATGAATGATCTCTATGTGTATGTGTGTATGTGCCTGCAACAGAAACGGTGTGTGAACAGTGTTGCAGTGATATAAGCCAGAGGGCACTAGGCAGACCCCCCCCCCCCCCCCCCCCCCCGCCACACACACACGACACAGCAGTGTTGAGCCTATTAATGATTTATCACTATCTTCCACAAAGGGGAGGAGAACACAGGGTGACTCTTAAGAGAGTCATGGGCCCTACCCCTGTGTCTCTAACACGGGATGACCACTTCATGTTGATCCACAATCAAAAGCGTGCACACTCGGTCTGAATGTAAACTACTCTTGGCTCTGTAGTTAGTCTCTTTCCTGTTTCATCTAAAAGCCAAATGATTCAGGAGTATATTACCTTTCAGCCATTGCTTCATGCCTTGTGTTCATTTGCTCATTGTTTAAATGACCTTGTGGCTGAAGTTTGGTGCAACAAACATCTTTACATTTTTCATTACTGAAATTGGACTTTTCCTTTTTTGTACTTGAATCTTTGTATGGCCATGTCATATCTAAAATGTCTACAAAGACTGTTGTTTCTTTACACTGATGGAGGTTTTGCTGCTTTATTGTATGTTTTATTCAGAGTATGTATTTGGTGGTTTTGAATTTCTTTTATTTTCCTTTGAAGCTTTTGAGTGATAGGCTGTGTTTTCTGGATCACTATCATGGTGAAGTTGACATTATCTTGGCGAGTGTTTTGGTGCATCTTCAGGAGCTTTCAGGGTCATCTAAGGCCCTGTCCACACGTAGCCGGGGATCTGCCAAAATGTAGATATTTTTCTACGTTTTGGCCTGTCATCCACACGAAAACTGAGTTTTTTCACACGAAAACGGATCTTTTTAAAAACTCCGGCCAAAGTGAAGATCTGTGTTTTCTCCATTTTGGGTGTCTGCGTGTGGACAGGCAAAACCAGAGTTTTAAGGCCCGCAACGTCACTTTCCGCGACAAAAAAATGCTGACATCACGTGTGCAACCTGTGTTTACACTAGCTGACAGCATGGATGCCCTCAGAGTTGCGCTCGCTTTATCAATTGTCCAAGCGCTTTTTGCTTGTTTGTTTTTGCAAGCGGAATTACTGCTCCTTGCGGAAGACCACAGACGAAGGACGAGGTTAAGAACGGGGGAAGTACTGCCGCCTACAGGTCTGGCATGTCCTTAACAACGTATTTATCTGGGTACGTGTGGACGGAGTTTTGCTTTAAAACGAGGTGGTGTGGATGCAAGTTTTTGGAGGGGCGGATATTCGTTTTTAAAAAGACCCGGCTACGTGTGGACTAGGCCTCAGAATGTTGGTTCTCCAGCAGCTTTTGCTCCTACACAACCCTCATATCATCAAACTCTGACCCATTTGGTTTATTTTAGTAGAAACGCGATTATTTTATGGTTGGCTCCATGTATTCTGAATTCAATCTGCACCCAAAAGCAACATTCTTCTTTGCTCCGTCTGGTAGATATGTTCATTTCTAACAGCACTTCTCCACTAGCACCTACTCAGCATGGCTTCACTCTTTTTGGTGCTGTTCTATGGTTTTTTTGCACACAATGGGTACCAGGGTGACACTCCCTGTTTGGTATCGGCTTCACCTTGGTTGTACCGAGCCTGGCCAAAAACATGACAGTCACTGATTGACTTGGGTGTGGAGTCAGTGATGCTCCAGAATTTTTCTCCTCACCACCCACAGCCTTTTCTGTGGCCCTTTTTAGAAGACACACCATGCCGGTAAATCAGCGTAATACTGCCGCCACAGCGTGTCTTATGAACGCGCCATGGCGGCATGGCGATGCAGGAACGTTGCGGCATTTGTGCCATCACACTTGGTAGTAATATTGCTGCAACGCCAGACTTGGGAATGCATATTACAAATTGGCACAACGGAGGGAGGTGTCATGATCATGTGGGGAGTTACTGCTCAGCTCCAGCTGACAATGAAAGTAAACACGGGCCGTAGCTTTGGTTTTTTAAAACAGAACCAGCCAAGATAATAAACTGGAGTGACACAGAGCTCCAGGAGCTTCTCTTCATTAGAGCTGGAGCTCAGATCCGTTCGTGGGGACTGTGGAGGACAGACGTCTTAGGAGCAGATTGTCAGAAGAACTTAAGCTTGGCTTCAATCGTTGTAAAAAGCAAGTTATGTCCGAGTAAAACGGAAGTCCGTGATAGCGCAGAGACCACCCCATACCGCCTTTATATCGCCATTGTATAATCTTTTGTAAAAAGGACACGATAACGCCACGTTACCGCCATGGTCTGACCACCTATAAACAGCCTAAGGCTCCCTGATGCGGGCTCAGCGTTGTTTTATGAAGAGGCTGTTGTCTCTTCCTTTCAGAGTCTGCGGAAAAGCTACAGACTGAGCGGATTGTTCCACTTCCATGTTGCGTTTGTGTCACGTACAGATCATCTTGGGCTACTTTTCTGGCTCTGGAGGTGACCCAGCTATGACAAGCCTAGCCACTAGAGCTGTTTCACAATTGTAGTGGAAAACCATCCGAACTGTAGAGCAGAAGTGCCTTAGGCAACATTCTGTCTGTAGTATCATTTAAGAAAACTGATGAGCAGCTTTTATACCTCTTGATCACTGCTGTAACTATGTCCAGCTAGATTTAATTGTAAACTATTTTTGACAACATTTTTTTTAATTATGGTTGACAGGCCATACTGTGGGTTAACACCGGATGTGGTAATAGCTGAGAGACAGTCTGGCAAGACATCCTATACATGTGAATATATAGCCTGGCCACGGCCCATAGACAGAGCTCAGTCATGGTGTGGACTCTACGGTTGTCTTTCACACCGTCTCTGCATGCTATTGGATAACGAACAACGTGATGTACTCACAGCTACGGATGTCTGTCAGTGGGGCATTCCACCATACAATGTTGAGGAAGACGCAAATACATCGTTTTTCTAAATAAAGGGCTTAGGTACCTCTATCTGCTCTTGACTCAAAGAAAATCTTGCGGAGAAAAATAATGTTGCTTCTGCTAACGTAGTCTGGATTTGTAGGCTAGCCGAGAGGCATTCCCAACACACATGTCATGTTCTGTGTCCCCTTGGTCCCCAGCCCCCTCCTGTTTGTCCTCTGCGTTCTCCTCATGTGTCTCCTGGTGTTTCCCAGCTTCTCAGGTCTCCCCCAGTCACCCCTCTGTAGTTTTATTTTCTATAGGTTCAGCTTTTCATCTTATTAGTTCCCTTTAGTGTTTGTGTCCTTCCCCACTTGTTAATTAGACACTCTTACTCCTCTTGTCATTAGTTGTTTATCTTTGCCCTTAGTTTCTAGGTTTAGTTATTTAGTGTTTTTATAGGTTATGTTATCTTCTCCTCTGCTTGGTTTTCCCTTCCCATTTAGTTAATTGATTTCACCTGTCCTCCCTCTAGGCCTCACTCCTCACACCTGTCACCTGTTCCCCTGATTGCTTCCCTCTGTGTTAAAAGCCTGTCTTGTCCTTCAGTGTTAGTTGGGTCATTGTCATATGTGTTGCGTTGTTCGTTCCCCTCTCGAGTCTCTCCGAGTCCATGCTCAGTTGCGAGCTTTGTTAATTTTGAGTTTTCAAGTTTTTGAGTGTTAGTCTTATTTTGTGCTTGGGACTTTTCAGCACGTCCTCCTTAAATAAAGGAATTGTTTTTTCTTAAAACCTCTCCTGCCTTTGAGTCGTTCTGGGTACTTCTGCATTCTGGGTCAAACCTCCTCTCCTAAACGTGACAACAGAATTTGAGTACTAACTAACAGAAAGAGAACTTTGTTTAAAACGTTGTCTGGAGTCAACCCTGTCTGGACAATATCTTATGAACCACTTTAAACTCTTAGAAAACAATCACTACATGTGCACCTAGAACTGGTTAACTGTTGGAGTCAATCCAATTCAAGATGGCCACCACAGCTGCTGACCTTAGAAATCACAGTGTGGCTATAACTCAGTAGCTGAGATGGTTTTACAATGTTGCCCCTAAACATTAGTGGTGAAAGACGTGGGTTAACCTTTAGAGGCGATGCTTGACACATTAACTCATCATTTGTAAATATAAAATGTTATTATTTTTAAACTGGCACGAAAAGCAGCAGGTTATGTGTTGTTTTGAGGATTGCTAATCCTTTTGTAATGTACTATACTTTATTCAGCACTGAGCATATCATCATTGAACTGTTGAATTCTCTTTTTAATTGGTTTATTTTTGCTTTGTTTTGTTTACACTGAATAAATATCTCACAGCACTCACAATTCTCAATTTTAAAAGTGCTGTCTTTGAGTTCTGTCTCAAACGGATGTTTATACATCCCCTGGTTTCTTTTTTACCCCTCCAATAATAAAGTGTTCTTTCTGCAGGGTGCTTTGTGTATGTCAGTGTTGTGGGGTGTGCATGTTACTAAGTGAATTTGGTGCACAGAACATGTCTGCGCTTTATGTCAAAGGGGGGTCATTGAAAACCAGGTGTGCCAGCTTCTAAGGGCCTGTAATTACAGAGAAAACCCACATCAGACACATGAACTGTGCAAGCACAGACGTTCAAAGCAACGTCGTTTTTGTCATCTCCAAGTCTTTGAAACTCAAAGAACAAGTTCCTACTTGTTTGAGTATGAAAGTCGTCCACAGAGGAACACTTGAAGAGATGGTCGTCTCGCTGCTGATCTTCCTGCTTTTAAGATTCCCATTTGAAAGCATCTTTTAGCCCGAGGTTTAAAGGGTTTAAGTCTCTGCTGCCACTCTTGTGCTCCAGATTAAAACAGATTAGCTGTTTCACCCCTTTTCCAGGAAGTCTGTAGTCCCGTTGAAACATGATGAAAACATTGTAATCTTAAGATGCTGCATTTAAACTCACACGCGAATGTTAGGTGTATGAAAAGTGCTTACTGAATTAACATTTTGTCCTGGTGGGACATGTTATAATGAGAGTAACTATTTTTCTCTCTTCTGTGAATCATAATGATGGAATTTCTCACATGAGCAACTTGTTTCTCACCACTTGTGAGAATGTCTTCCTCACTCAGTCCCCCACCGTCCTCTTTGCAGTGCCTGGCAAAGCTACACTCTCTTAAACACAGAAACGGTGGTTCTCCCCCGTGGGCTCATTAGTGAGCCGGCCCGCACAGCCTGGGGAGCCTTGGAACAGACCATTGTGCTGGTTCCCGGAGGGGTGCCGGTTGATCCATTTAGCTGTTGCTCCATGCCGTCCCCAGGTGCTGACAACATGCTGTGATTTGTTATAATGTATTATTAGCTTGGTTGTTTAAGTTGTCAGTTATCATTAGAGCTCCCATGTGGTTGAATATGATGTGTTTGTAAACTGTTACCATAGATGGTGGCATATCAAATGATTTTGTCATGAAAGTATTAGCCAGTATTGGTACTTTTTGAGCCTTTTCTTTGTTTTTGGTGGTGGTAATGTCAGGCTGTAGCACTATCAGCTGTTCCACTGAAGGCTCTGCAGATTTTTGCTGTATTTATTTTCACATGGAGATAATTGTGCTAGATGGATCACCGTGCTCCTCAAATGCTCTCATTTACATATTGTTCAGCAGCAGAGAAGCTCTGTCTTCTCTGCCACTCAACACATTTAAAACAAAACCACATAAAGTTTCCTAATCTCTAAAAATCTGATCGTTGTTGTGTAACTGTTATAAAGACTGCAGGTGAGTGTGTGTGTGTGTGTCCAGCACAGGAAGAAATTAGCTTGTTCTTCTACGAATGATCACTTCCTGTTGAGGGTTTAGCATCTGCGGGAGAAAGGGTATGTTTTACGGTTTTATTTAAGACATGATGAGGATCTTCGCCCTTCAGTGATGATTTAAGCCTATTTTAGGTTTCTGCGTCAGCTCCACAAGGGAGAGATGCACATGCATCGACAGACATTGTGCTCTCAGATTTCTCCGTCTCCTGAGGAGTGTTGCAAAGCTATTCCCTGTCAGGCCAAAAGGGGGCGTAGCACTGTTCTGGGGTATCCGTATCCTGTCATGTATCTGGTCTGCGACAGTGTATTTACTCTTTGGAGTCAAAGTCTCCTCCCTTTCTGGACGGCTCTTGGATCCCCGGGAGAATGAAAACCTGAATGCAAGTCAACGGGGCTAAAAGAGTTATTTTCTAATCTGTTTTGCCTTAAGCCCTGGATCACACATATGCTGTACTTCAATTTAAATGGAGAGTAATAATGGGTGTTTTGACCATGCCAGTCATGTACTTTAAGATTTATTGGCTTGTAAAAATTCATAATTAGCATGACTACATCAATCAATCAAATCAGACATCGGCACGTCATATGTGACGTCACCACAGAAGCTCCTCTCCTCTAGAGTAGCTACTACTTACCACATGGCCAGATTTATGGTGGTTCATTCCTCCTGAAGAAAGGATTTGAAGTTCGCTGAACTTACAGCCATTTTCCCTCTGTTTTTCTCCATGTCTGGTTTCGTGAAGTACATTTGCAGTCCTGGACTTATTTTCCCACAAAACCTAAAATAGCGTTTCCCCTGTTTGAAAATAAGCACTTTCTTGGTATCAAAATATGTCTTTAAAATTCACGGATATCATATATGAAATCCATGGCACATAACAAACGAATTTAGAAAATAGCGTTTTTAGCCCCGTTGACTTGCATTCTTTTTTTTTTTTCACTTTTCCGGTGTAGCAATTAATACATATTAATTATGACCAATAAGATGTGATATTCAATATAAATATGAAATATCAATCTGATTGATCTTTGAATGTTTAATCAGAAGATTCTAGAGTTCTTTGCTTCTTTAGTAAACATAAACACACTTCATATTAATTCAGAGTCAGTATATCAGAGAATCAGAATCAGAGAAAGCTTTATTGCCAGCGCTCCAGCAAACCAGAGCATAGGAACTTGACTTCGCAGAACAGCCTGACCAGGGTTACACACACACATGTAGACAGAACAGATACAGGCAGACCACAAGAGCAGCCATAACGGCGCTCATTTCAATTAGATGAAAAGGGGATTACATGAGGAAAGTTGGGGGAGGGAAAAAAAGGTATACCAGAGTTACTCCCGGCAGGGTGTAGCTCTACTATGCAAAAAAAAAAAAGTTTACAACATGAGACTCCGATGGGGGTGGGTGTGGGGGGGTGGGTGTGGGGGGGGGGCTTGGATCCTGTTTCCTCAGTGGGAGCAGCCCTGTGTGGCGATCAGCCAACTGTATCCACAGGTGGTGGGAGATCTTGGGAGGAGCGCAGAGCACATTGAGTTCCTGCAGGTTGATTACCTCGCTAGGCAGAAGTCCACAATCTGTAGGTCGGGTTTTCACAGCATCTGTCTGCATTCCTTCCTTCGTGGGGGTTGTTGTTAGCAGCTCAAGGCTGCCTTGGCGTCAGATTTGGATAACAAGGCTTTGTTTGGGTCAGGCAGAGATAATTTTCCTCTCTGTCTTGAAGTCTGTATTGATCATTCAAGTCCTCCAGTGAAGCCAATTCAGGTTTTAAACATCTCCACACCATCCAGTGACCCTCTCCGAGATGACATCCATTTTGCGCACTAATACCGGTAACGCAGCAAGGACATTGTCCAGCTTACGATTCACCTCGAGTAACGTCCTAGTCTGTGAGGTCACCGCCCGGGCGGTGCTTTCCGTGGGTGCGGGTCGCACTCCAATCGCTCCCGACTTCCCAAATTTCCAGAGAAACAGATATCCTCCCACTCCGATCAGAAGAAATCCAGTGATCATCAAGCCAAATTTCCACATGTCTTCGACATCCTCAATGGACAACCGAGAGAGGCATACGATCCTCCAGACCTTCCAGTAATCGAGCGCATATCCCGTTGCGTGTGTCCCTTGAGGGCAAGTGGGAGCCCCCTCCTCTGTTCTCATCGTAGAAAAGATCTTATCAATCGTGTTGAATGACCATTTAATTAAATCCATTTCTAAAAAATAGGGATTTCCAGAAGAAATGCAGAGAAGCGCTCTGTAGGCAGACAGGACAAAGAGCCTTGTGAAAAAAGATAAGGGAGCGAAAGCAGAAGCGTCTGTACTCTGTGAGTTAAAAAAATGAATTTAATTATTTTTCCTAAACTAATGATACATGACAAAATATAAATAATGAGATGTGATGTGGTGGATGTGAGGTGTTGTGATGGAAGCTAGATGTTGTAGCAACCGTTCTTTTTATCTGAGAGAAATTGTGAAATCTGGTTGTAAAAGAATTTGTTGTTTGTTTTAAACTAGAGTTGTTTATTTATAAACCTCATCAGACACCAGTATGCAGGCTTACGATACCCTTCGGTCCGGAGGGTTGCTGTCAGTGTGGTGAGGTCACCGGACGTCGAAACCACGATACTCAGAGATTAGTACTAGCTTCCTCTGAGTTCAGCTTCCCCGGCCATGAGATGCATGCCGGTAGAGCCCTGCACGGGCCTAAAATCTGAGCCCGTGTCCGGCCCGGCCCGAGGGGGTGGAGCCCCAGCCCGACCCAGCCCGAAAAGGTTTTCAGGATTCTCTGGCCCGGCCCGAGCCCAAGCCCGACTTTTTTTTAACCAACTAAATGAAAACAAAGTGTGTCAATCCTGACCAATGTGTTAAAAGATGTGCAGGATCCGAGCGTCGCAGAAGCGCATGCGGGAAGCTTCCTCCCACTGAAGCGAGTGTTTTCCAAACCCTGTCTCTCAGAGAGACTTGTCACTTAGAAAATGTTCCCTGATTATGAAACTTTGGCTGAATAGCGCTTGTTCCTGTCTCCAATGTGCGACACATCCAGGAGCCGTCTGAGGAGAATCCCAGAATCTCACATCCTCTTCAGCTCATGAGCGCCTATGATTACGCACAAGCGTGACCCAACCCGGTCTCACAGTAAGACTGGGTTGGAACTGTTCAGGTTTACGCAGACAATCTTCACATAGAATTGACTTACAGATATAAAATTAATTCAGTAAAATATAAAGCATTTTATTTAAATATCCATTCATTATTTTACAAGCACAGAGAGCGGCATCAGATGGATGGAAGAGCCGCGGGTTGCCGATCCCTGCTCTAGTTCAAGATATCATTAAAATTCCAAAAGTGCTGAAAAGATTAAAAATGGGGCTTTCCGTGCATATACAATACATTACGGTAGCCACCGGGATTCCCTGTCTTGAGCGCAACAAACCACAACACAGATTCAGAGACGTGCGAGTTTGTCATCCAAAATGCTCCGTTTTATAACTTTTGAATGGTTGATCAGATTCAAATAATTCCAACGGTTCCTAAAAGTACATAAAAGCAGCTTTCCAACGATCTATAGCATGAAGCAATCAGAGTTAGAGAAAATATCGCTACGAGGGGAAATCCTGCTGTACAGCCTGATTGAAATGGAGCGCAGCGCTGCGGTGAAAGCGGATAACCTATAAAATGACATGTTGAGGACGCAAACTCAATACATCTCTTTTATTGTGAGGTAATAATTTCTCAGAGTTTTGCAGTTGCGGGCGGGAGTGGACATGCATGCTGCAGGTGCGGGCGGGAGTAGACATGCACGCTGCAGTTGCGGGCGGGAGTAGACATGCACGCTGCAGGTGCGGGCGGGAGTGTAACACACACATTGCGGTTGCAGGCTGTAATGGTCAGAATTTCAGCGGGATGAAGAAAACAGTCCCGCACAGGGCTCTACTGCTGCGTTTAAGTGTTTTAATTTTTTTAATGATTTTGAATAAAAATAAAGGCGCCCGGCCCGGCCCGTGTCCGAGGTAATTACACAGTCGTTGGCCCGAAGCCCGGCCCTCGGGCCGTCGGGCCGGGCTGACCCGAGGGCCTAGGGCTTCAGTGCAGGGCTCTACAAGCTGGGGTCTGCAGATCAGGTGTGGAGTAGCTCTGAAAAGAGCTGTTGTGTCTGTAATCACCTACAGTGTCGCAGAAAGGTTTTGACTTAAGGTCAAATGAGTTTGTTTCAAAAGAGGCTTCTTTCCCGATTTGGGCTCAGCTGGAAACTGATTTACTCGGAAAGTAATTCTTGTTTTATTAAACTACTTTGTTATGATTTCTGGCGTATTCTGGCAAATCAGAATTTGACACGTTTCTGAGTATTTACCAACATCCCTCAGAAAGCCGCGCCTTCCTTCAGATTCAAGATTCTTATTGTAATGTATATAAGTGTAGACAATGATTAACTTGTTAAATCAAACACATACTGATTTGTGATATAAATGGATAATTGTAAGAACAATATTAATTTCAAATTAATTGGTTTAAGCACAGATTATTCAAACATTTCATTTAAACATCTTGTTCATTCATCACATATGATTATTTAACTTATAACTATAAAATCGTGGAGTCTTCACTTATGCAGAGTGAAGAATGTTGACGTCTGGCGTTCATAAAGTGATTGCAGGAACCTTGGGTGAGAATGTTTGTTTGAATGTTTTGTCTTCATGGAATGTCACCACACACTGAGCAGAAACTTCTGGGTTTAGAAGGCCAAACAGAAAGTGGATTTATTTCTGTAGATGAAAGGTTATTATGTTGGTCAATATAAAGGTGAAAATTGACCCTTTTGGACGTTATACTGGGGACCCATGGTCCGGAAGTAGATGGGTGTGACTTAAGACTAATTTATACTTCTCTGTCTGTGTGGGGACGCACGTGCGCAACACTATTATTTGTCCTTTTGAGGGTTCTCCAACAGGCTTGCTAGGACAGACGGAGTCGAGCTCTCTTTTCTAAACATCCGTCAAATGAGATGGAGAATGCAAGCACCGCCATTGCGCCCTCAAAAACATAAAGAGAGCTGAAGATATCTAGCAGCAGACACGGAGCAGCTTGAAGAACATCTCGTGGAAAAACTCTAGAAACATGAATGTTTTATTCTCCCATGACTGTAGAAGTGAAAAGATATGCAGCAAGCGTTTTATTCGTTGACTGAAATGATGGGAAACGTGGGTTCAGAGGTGGTGAGCGCATGAAGAGGTGGAGGAGAATGAGGGACAAAATTGTCCGTGTTAAAAAGTCTCTGAAATACAAAAAACACAATATAAACACAATAGTTAATGTACCATGTTGGACCGGATACGTGACAGGACACCACAGCACAGCGCTACGCCCTCCGTTGTCCTGGCGGGGAATTGCTTTGCAACACTCGCCAGGAGACGGAGAAGTCTGAGACTAAAAGGTCTCTGTCAGTGCGTCTCTCCCTCGTGGAGCTGACAGAGATGTAAAAATTAGGCATTAAAAGTCACCACCACTAACTAGAACTGCAGCTGGTAACCAGAACAGTATTACTGTGGCTCGCGGTTCATCGACAGCCTGTCAGTTTTGTTCTTAATGCAACATTTTATGGACGGATAAAGGTTGGCAGCTGGGAACCGGGTAGCTCCAGCCCAGTTTCTGGTCTGGGAATGGGCATGGGACTCTTGATCATCATACAGACATAAGTAAATTCCTAACATTCTTACATGGACATGTTCTGTCATCCTTCCTCACGTTGCTTAACATTCACTAATGAAACCCATTTTAAATATTAGTCCTGTTTTGTCAGATATTTGAAAATTCCAGCCATGTAGCAGAGAGACCCATTAAACCTTACCTCACCCCATATTATTCTATGGTAGACAAGGATTCAAACATTCTTCAGCTGCAGTAGGCGAATGATCAGATTAGAACAACTCTACAGAGTTTCAAAGTTTTAATCATAAAGTTTCTTATAAAAAAAAATAAGGTTTTATAATATTTACAGTTGAGATTTCCTCTCAGGTTCCCTTAAACACAGGTGTTTGTTCTAGATTGACAAGAATGGCAAAAGGTCATCGCTGTCACCTGAGTGACGTTTACAGAATTACCATGAGACCTGGCCTTGTCTCACTTTTTATTTTTAGACTAAAGTTAACTTTATTTTGAAATAGTCTCTATTGTGTCTTGTATCCAGGGAGAGTTGTGTGTCAGTGATGTAACACAGTGAAACACAATAATAAACCGACGGAGGCAATCACTTCTGTTGTACTTCCTGTCTCCATCCACAATGAGTTTTCTGGAAAAACTAATTTCCTCAGCCATGGAGAATTCATTAGCTTGGTCCCATTGTCTGAGCAGACACTGTGGTGTGTGTGTGTGTGTGTGTGTGTGTGTGTGTGTGTGTGTGTGTGTGTGTGTGTGTGTGTGTGTGTGTGTGTGTGTGTGTGTGTGTGTGTGTGTGTGTGTGTGTACATGCAGCATACATAAAGCATATACACACAAACACACACACACACACACACACACTAATACATGCTGATCCATGCACACTTGCAGGCCCAGTTATTGTTGAGATGCTGTTCCTGGCTAATTTAATTTTCACGTCGTGATTACGTTAGTTCTTTGTGATTTTCTGCCTTTTGCTCCGTTCAGTTTTCCAGTAATTGATTTTCAGGTTGGTAACTTGTCAATAACAGCCCAGGAAAAGTGGGTCATTGTTCGTTTTAAGTCACACCTAACTGAAAATGCAAATGAACATCATTAGTGTTTTATTTTGTAAAGATTATTCTCATAAAAGTTGTCACACAGATTTTTGTTACTGTTTTCCTTTAGAAAAATGCAAAGTCAGCATATTTGTCTTACAGGATGACGCCGTTTCTCATCACATGGCTGTGAAAACCATCGAGAACATCTTCGCGACTGATTCTGGCCTCTCTCAACATTTGGCCACTACAGAGATGGGCTCGGCCCTCTGGTACCTGTTCACTCACTCCACTGTGGAGGCTGTCAGAGTCACCGCAATCTCTGTGAGTTTACATGTTTACTTAAACTCAAGGGTGTCATGACCATCTGTCAGAGCAGAGAATAGTTTGTGGGGCGGCTACTCATGCTGACTCTGGGAGAGTTTAGCCTGTGGTGAGGCGTCAGATGCCCCTCTATTCTTTTTCATTAGAAACAATTAGGGTTGTCACGATGTGAAAATTTAACCTCACGGTTATTGTGACCAAAATTATCACGGTTTTCGGTATTATCGTGGTATTTTTTTTAAACGTGTTATATTTTCAGACAACTAAATAAACCCTGTATATCAGGAAAATATTGTCCTCAGTTTGTGTCTAAATTTTGCCTAAAATGTGTTATTTTGTAATAATGTTGTTTATTTGTTTACATTTTTCCCCTTTAGTCTTTAAAATACCAGTATTTGCCCATAACTTCTTATTTTTTGTCTGTGTGATGTCATCCCTGTTAAAATATTAGATCAGACGATATTCAGTACTCAAGTAGCCTTCTAATCAGATACTTTTTTTACCCTTACTTGAGTAATAATCCCTATATCAGGAAAATATTGTCCTCAGTTTGTGTCCTTCCAGTGAGCTTTGCAGATTTGGGAAAATGTCATAAATTCATAATTATTCTCGGAGAGAGACCAACTCTTATCTACCCCTGGGAGCCCCGTAATGCATAGCGTCATTTCAACATGGTAGTGTCCGCGACACGGTTTATATGCAGGTAGCGGCGCTGCGGCTGCTTTATATAGTGACTCGTTGCATTCTCCCTCAACCCAAATCCTCGGATCACGCATTTTAGCTAAAACGCTAACGTTAACTTGCCTTGCGTTGACTGTAGAGTTGTGAGTGATGGTCACGCAGATGTGTCATGAGATTTGAAGCGTTGCTGCCTTTCACAGACACTTTTTCTGCACGTGCTGCAAACAGGATAGCCGTCTTCTATCAACTGTCCCTCGGCATTCTTCAAATATCCAAAAAAATGCCCATACTTCCCACTTTGTCTTCTTTGAGGGATAATAAATGTCCTGAGCGCTGCCGTCTCCTCCTTTGGTCATTATTTCAGCTTTAGCTTCAAGAAAGTTTTGGTTGTAAACAACAAAGTGCGCATGTGTTGCCGGCAACTTCAGCAGATGATACGGTGGCTGGTAAGGGTCACCACGCCTACACCGCGGCCACGGTAAACCCACCGAGATAATATAGTTTTTTAAAAACAATACAGTTATTATTATTGTCAACTTTTTTACCGGGGTTTCCCGCTACACCGGTTACCGTGACAACCCTAGAAGCAATGCATCCAACACAGTTACCTCAAGTAGAGAAAGACATTTCAAACAGGTATTTAGAGAACATTTCAGAATGTTTGAACACATTAGCTTGCTTGTTGCTTTCTTTAGGAGAAAATCCACAATAACTATGAAGATTTAAACTTTTGTTTTGAAATGGTGAGCAGCAGCGACAAATATACGTATTTTTAAATTCTGATTATTTATTTACCCGTTAATTGTATGATTTTTGTTGTGTTGTTCATTCATGTCTAAATAAACTAAAAGATGAATGAATGGTCAGTTGCAAATAACAATAGCCTGAAGGGGGGTCAGTGGAGGGGACAGAAATTTTCTAGGGCTGGCAATGCCCCCCCCCCCCCCCCCCCCTGTGTAAAGGAGCTAAAACAAACACTAATTAGTGAGAAAAGAAGGAAAGAACACACATTACTTACTGGTTTACTGACCCTCTTATGATAAAGTAATCCGTCACCTTCTGGTTAATCCCACAATTATTAAAATAAATGGGAAAGAATCTGTTTTTTTAATGTGGCGGTGTAACTCTACCCACCTTTCAGAATCAGGACAGCTGTATCAGACCACAGAGTGTGATGTCACTTTAAAACCAGAGCGGAGTGAATTACGTTGCTGGTTATTTGTTACACGTCTCCTCGTCTTAGTTTTAACCCAACACCAGAGACTTGGACGCAACATGCTGCGTTTACAGGAATCAGACGACTCGCTGTACGTTACCTCTTCAGGTGCACACTCATTCATTGTTTTATTTCTCCAGGCTCTTTCAAGGCTGACCCGGTTGGATCCAGCAGTGTTCCTGTCAGTGATGGACACCTGTGGCCCTGCAGCCATCTTGGAGGGCATAGGTGGAGCAGGGGCCAGGGTACAGCAGCACCTTCTCACTGCTGTGGCCTCTGCCTTACTCACCTCACACATCCAGACCAATCGCATCACACAGAGCCGGGTATTTACACCTCATCTGTAGAACAAGGCCAGACGCCTTCAGACAATAAACCAGCTAAGATGCACATCCTGTTGTTATGTTGTGCTGCTAAAATGGCTGCGGTGATGTTTGACAGGCTGTACTGATGATTTCTAATGAGGACAGTTTGATTAGGACAGGTCTAGTGGGTGATGGTACTGATGAAACCGTTCCACACGTAGCGGAGGAATGAAAACACTCATCAATAATATAATCATCATCATCCATCCTCTGTCTGGCTTTGTTGGCGCGCCTCTTTCTCCTTTTTTCCTCACAGTTCATGAACTAAATCTGAACTGTGAATGAACTAATTTGTTAGGAATAACTTATTCAGTTTTTCAGAAGACAGCCCATCCAGTGTGCTAATCTTGGCAAAGCAGACCAGCTGAAATTGATTTGAGGGTTTTTAAACTTGGAGTCTAGAATTGGTAATTGACTCTGAACTGAATGTATTTGCATTGAGCATTTCCAATTTAACACTAGAATACAAACTTAGTACTTCAACTCTGCTCTAATTATGAGCTGATATGCAGTCACCCCTCCCCCTCTCTCCCCTGGCACAAAGACAGAGAGTCCAAGAGTTTGTTTACACAGAGCTGTGTGTGTGTGTGTGTGTGTGTGTGTGCGCGTGCGCGCGCGTGCGTGTGTGCGTGTAACAGCACAGACTCTAATTTGTTGAGTGTGTCAGTATCTGGGCTAATTGGCTGAATGAAAATGCTGCAGCCTTCCACTTCAGCAAAGCATTCTGGGTTGTGGGGAGGGACTTATCAGCTAAACACACACTGCTGAGCTTTGAAATTAATTAACTTGGTGTGTTGCTCCGCAAACACACAAGCATGCTTCCACATTTGGAAGTGTCTCTCTCTCACACACACACACACACACACACACACACACACACACACACACACACACACACACACACACACACACACACACACACACACACACACACACGCTGAGCTGGTGATAATGGTGGCGCTAATGAATCCCGGTCAGTCGTGATTGTGTGTTTTCCACCAGTGACGTGCTGAGTGAACGGCTGAAGCAGGTTTCGGTTTATGATGAAACGGAACCTGAGATGATTTTATTTTAGTTTTATTGTGTTTTGTACTTTTTTACTTATGATTTAAACACCTACTTTCTTCTTCTCTTTTTAACAAACATTTATGTTTCAACCAACCAACTACTGGATTAAGATTTGTAACTAGAATGTATTCTTTTTAAAACTGATAGACTTTACTGTAGATATTAGACCTTCTAAAAACGTTTCCGTTGTGTTTGTGTGGCAGGATCTGGTGTTGAAGGTGCTGCGCTGCCTAGAAAGCCCGTCGACTCTAACGAGAGCGAAAGCATTACTGCTGCTTCTGCTGCTGATGCAGAACAACACACACACTCTGCTTTACTGCTGTCAGCACAGGTAAACACCACACATCCACACACACACACATAGGGCAGCCACAGTGTATGCCTCCCAGTTATACATAATTACACGTTGTTTTCTCTCCTATTTAGAAAACTTGACATGAGTTGTTTTATTTGACGAGGTTATTGACAACTAGAAACCGACCTCTGTGAGCGATTACATTTGATTAGTTATCATTTTGCAGATAGTCACACAGCCCTAAGTGAAATCAGTCTCTAGCTGGGTGGGTAATGTGGCCTAAAATCCTGTCACAACATCTGGGGTTTTATTTAGATCCACCGTAAAAGTCTACTCAAAACTAAAGGGTAATATAGCGGTGACTCTCGGGCATTTGCTCTCATTCTCTTAGAAAAACAGCAAACCTCTAGCCTAGTGAACTAGACCAAATTCTTGCTTTGCAAAGTTTGGTCTAGGCCAGTGTTGCCAGATCCAAAATCCCACAATATCGTACAGAAAGGCCTAAATTATCATTTTTCAGTACAAATTATCGTACATTATAAATTTGATAACAACGTTCTATAAACGACTTCTCACTCCAATATAATATAACAAAGAAGGTGTTTTATATTGCCCTGTTTAATAAACATCTTTAAAACCAGTAATATAATGCCTATAAACATGCAGAGTGTGTTGGCACCACTCTGTCCTATTTATGTCATTTCTACATAGGTTAAAAGCACGCGACAAAACATCACAGCAGTGGAAAAACTGACCCAATAAATGACAAAGCAGCCTACTCACCTAGTTGCTGATCTCGATCTCCATCTGATTCACTGTCTGTTGCAGCAGAATGCCTTTAATCACCTGTACTAAGTGGTCTGTGCTTCTCATTGCAATGTTGTGCTCGGCTAAAAAGCCACATAGCTTGATTTCAGCATTTTTCACATAATTTTCAAACTTCTATTTTTCATTAGTTTGCTGGAGACATTTAAGTATAGATGTCTGGTTTGGCGCAATGCATTTTACCCGTTCTTTGTGTTTAGCTCCCTTTGCGTGAGAACAGTGATTTCTGATACCATCTGGAGGTTGCAGCAACGACAGAAAGCCTTGGTTTCGTTCCCCGTAACAGGTGCAAGCCATCCTTTGAAAATAGGGTCCAACTCCCACGCAGGACGATAAACTTGTGTCCGGTGTTGCTTTGCTTTACCTTCATCCGTCCCTTCTCTGGTTAGAAGCCATTGTCTCGTCGCTCAGTCCTCCTAGATTAGACTTAACTCGGCGCGCTCGCAGGCAAACAGCAAAAACTGGCGGGCCACTGCCACATTATATAACCTTACAGTTTCTCGCGAGAGTAGGCCCTATCGATGTGATTGGGCTATTTATTGTACAGATCCAGAGTCAGTTTTTGTAATAGACACAATAGCATAAACCTGTGAGCACTGAGGTGAAATCTGACTTCAGAACAGTTTCAAATTATGTAATTGACTTGAGAAAGCCACAGCAAACGACGGTGATACTAGATGCAATGTGAAATTATCGTACATTTGAGGATTTTTGAAACTATTGATCGTACATCGTACAGAGCCCAAAATTATGGTACAAATACGATAATTATCGTACATCTGGCAACACTG
Source organism: Nothobranchius furzeri (assembly GCF_043380555.1). NCBI lineage: Eukaryota > Metazoa > Chordata > Actinopteri > Cyprinodontiformes > Nothobranchiidae > Nothobranchius > Nothobranchius furzeri. The sequence goes on from NC_091745.1 coordinate 34,046,441, forward strand.
GTCTAGGCATGCTCCATTGGAACCTCCTCAGCTCCTACCAGGACTCTGGCTAGCCATTCACAGCTCTCTAGAGGGGTTTCAAACACATAAAGAGCTGTGATTGGTCCATAATGGTGGGCCAATCATAGTGCTCTATCTGCTTAGTGAACAAATCACAGAGCTTTATCCGCTTTGTGGGCCAATCAGGGCACTCTATATGCCTGGTGGGTGGGATGATGCAGCAGAGTGAAACAAGAGTATGTCACATTCTTTGTCCAGTGGAATGCGGAGATCATTTGAAAGACAACGGTAGAACCCGCCCCACAACCGAGAGCCGTCAATGGAGCATGGCCAGACTAAATAATACATTTATTTAGTCTGGCTTGCCAGACTAGCAAACCTCACCTCTTACGTGCACAATTTACAAATGGAACGATGTTGTATAAATGTTGTGTCATTGAAGCAAGTAGTGAATGGAAGGAAACACTCAGAGACTAAAGACAACACTGTTCAGACATCAGCCATTTAAACAGCAGCCTATAGAGGAAACGCTCGTTTTAGGCTGCTTTTATGACGCATGCTAATGTCATGTTAAAGCAGCCACCACCATTTGGCACAGGCCGACGTGCGGCCGTAACCAGAGAACTCACCTCGCGATTGTTACTACTAAAGTCAACCCATTCGTGCCAATCTTTCTGATATCTGTTCTCTAGTCCAGCTGACCAGGAACTTTACTATCTGGTCACATTCACCTATTCGTTCATGCACTCACACACTAAAATCGGGGCTACATGGGGTTTAGTGACTTGCTCAATAGCTGTAGCCCGGTGAGCCTTCCTATATATGTGAATACAAAGTCTGGCCATGACCCACAGGCAGAGCTCAGTCGTGGGGCGGGATCTGCAGTCTCTGCATGCTATTGGGCAACAAACAACGTGACAAACTCACCTCTACAGATGGTAAATGTCCTGTATTTGATATAGCGCCTTCTAGAGTCATAGAACCCCCCAACGTGCTTTACAAAACAGCCAGTCATCCACCCATTCATATACTGGGTGTGATGAGCCTCATCGGCTGCCCTGGGGCACTGACGGAGGTGAGGCTGCCGTACACTGGCTCCACCTGCCCCTCTGACCACCACCAGCTGGACGTGTGGGCTAAGTGTCAGTTCAGATTCATGGAACGAGTGTTTGATATATGGAGTATACGTGAGGCTCCGCCCACCTCTAGCAGCCACAGAACGTAAAACTTCTTGTGACCTTCTCAGTTCTGCAGCAGACCTGCAAACTGATAACCAGATGCACGCTGAAGCCTTGGTCTTAGAATAGTCATTTTATTTTGTGCCTTTTTTACATTCCCGCTGTCCTGAGACCTACACTCGTCGGACAGCCTGTCGGACAGCTGGCTAAGTGTTTGGCTGAGAAGTACGTGTTCACACACAGTTAGGGATTTCCTTTACTCATTCATCTATGTCACCTCATCCACAACAGAGTCACCTGGTTTGAATACGCTCAGAAGGAGCTCAAACCTTTGGAGGAACTTTTATTTGGGGTTTTGAGCTGAACCCAAGCCACAATGAGAGGACAGCTGCTGTCCTTAACACCAGCATCGGGTTGAGATGCTTTTGTTGGGGTTATTAGGAGCGAACAATTCGTAAGCTTTAACTTACTTTTGGATTCTTCAATAAATTCTGTAAATATGGAACTATTTACTAATTTATTAATTAATTAAGATATTCTTAGATTTCTTCGGGGCACCACCCTTTAATTAGAAAGGGAAATGAATCCAAAACTCTTATCAGTCTTTCTTGAAGTTCGTAGAATCCTCGGAGCAGAGACTTCTCTTCGACACAACAAAGCTACTGGACACAAAAATCTGAATTTTATAACATTTAATTAACAATTTGTCAAATGAATAAACAGTGGAATAGATGAATAATAACCGTGTGATATGATTGAAGATGGATGTGTTTGCATGTGATGGAGGATGTATGAATGGGGTCCTTTGTTCTCACAAAGGAGTAGTGTGTGTGTGTGTGTGTGTGTGTGTGTGTGTGTGTGCGTGTGTATGGATTCAAAATGGAGTCTTGAATACAAGATGGCTGACCCCTTTGTCTGGCTAAAGTGTGGGTGGCAACTTGCACTTTAACTTCCAAAGCACTTAGAATCAGTAGTAACTTAACCTTAAATCACTCAAAACATTTCAAAAGATCATGAAACAACACAAAAGATTAATCACAAATTAATATCTTTTAGTTTCAGCCTGGCCATGACAGAAACCATTTTAAGATACCAAACAATGATCAATATGCAGTTTATTCTTTCAAAATGACCCGACGGACGTGTTTGGGACGAAAGAGGAAAACACGAAGCTACTTTTTAAGCAATAGCGCGGTTTTATTGCTTATTCTGGACTATAGAGTTAACGGAAGAAGAAGGAGAGAGAGAAAGAGATGAGTTGCTGATCACCAGAAGAGCGAGGCGTCCCTCCCTCTTTGATTTGACGGTTCTCCGTGTTTCTCCGCAGCTTTCGGCGTCGTCCGTCGGTTTGATGCTTTCTCCGTTGTTTGGCGTTCACGAGTGTTTCTCCACGGGCTGGACAGAGACAGCAAAGTTTCTTTCTGTGCTGAGTTATAACTTACAGCGTGCTTGATGGAGTTGTTGCTTTCCTCCGCAGTTCTGTGTCCTCAAACATCAGCTGGAGGGGAGCAGAAACGAGCAGATCTGATGGGCTTGCAGTTTAGTTTCCAGCAGTTCCGTGGGCTCAACTTGGGCACTTAGAGCTTCCGCGTGCTCAAGTTGTCGGAGCGTTGACAAGCGTGTCCTTACCGCCAGGTATCCTGGGCAAAAGAACAAGGATTCTTTGTCTCTGCTGAAGATTTATGGTCTTAGTTCGCGGGAAAAGCTCCACGGCTTCCCGCACATGCGCAGAACGTGTTTCTGGTACTAGGCGGTGACGTCATCACAATGCTTCCGTGTGCAAAGCATCATGGGAAATGAAGTTTCTTGGCGCTGATGTGATTATTTGCTTTTCAGAGCAATTTAAGCACAGTCATTTTGGAGAAAATCACTGCATAGTAATTTCCTCATGAGGTCAGACCCTCAACATTCCCCCTTTTGGTTTCGGGGATCGCGCCCAAAGCTCGATCGTCGGAAGCACAGATGGGTTTGTTCCTCATGAACGTAGGTCGACTTGATTGTCGGAAGCACAGGTGGGTTTGTCCCTTAGGACGTTGGTCTCCTTGGACGCCTTTGTCTTTGGTCTTTGTCTTGGATCCTGGCGCCTTTGGTCTTTGATCCTGGTCAGGCACAAAGAGGATAGGAAACGGGATAGTCCCCAACGCGCATAACGAGAAGAAGCCACTCACGCAGGTGGTACGCAATGATGATGTCGTCCATGCGAGAGGTAGTAGTGTAGAAGGAGGAAGGTCGGTGGGCGGTTAACTCCACGAGTGGACACAAAGGCATTTCACCGCCGGCCATACAGTTCAGTTTATGGAGCACGCGGTGATGTACGAGGTCCATAGTTCGCAAACGCGCATTGACCTATGTGGTCCCAAGATTCCCCCCTTTTTGGTCCAAAGGGTGGATCAGGACAGTCTTTGGGCTAAAACAAGGACCATAAAACTAAGAGGTACTACAATGTGCTGGTGCGTCAGACAGAGTCATTGACAGACTGAGCTGGGCCGGCACATAACCACTAGTTAAGATGTGACCAAGTAAGAAACAAAAATACAGAAAACCCAAAAAAAAAAAACATATAACATCCAAGAAATTTCATAGCAACCTTGAGGTCTCATAAAATACATTCTTAGGTCATACAGTCAGTGTGTAGCTTATAAAGAATGTGACATACTGCAACACTCAGATAAATATGTGAGGTAGACTAAAGTGAGAACTACTCTTAGGTTTACAGAATAACAAAGAAAATGTTGCTCACCCCCTTTAGACAGGTGTGGTACATTCACGCTTGGAGTCTCCCCGAACGCGGTTACGAGGCACACCGTAGGTGAGCAAGTGCATCTTATCTTGGAGTTTCTTAACACGCCTGTAGGCGGAATAAGCAATCACGGCCGTGATGAGCCATCCCATCCCCAGGGCGACCAATGTGCAGATTAAGGTTGAATAATCTGTGTCAATGTAGCGTCTTGGGCGTCAAAGTAAGTTCACGCGGGGTTTGTGTGAACTTAACAAATTTGGTTCCTTCAATCAGTAATTGTTGGTCAATTTCTAAATCGAAGGCAAAGTTATAACCCTGGAAAGCGTCCATGATCTCAATCTCTGAGTCATGCTGTTCGAGGTTGAGGTGATGGAGTGTCAGGTTTCTAGTTCAAAGTGGAAATGCCTACCGTCCTTCCAAATACCAATGTTCAGCATCGACCTAAACCTATAGATGTGAGGTGTCACAATTATGGGAACGTTTAACAGGAAACCGAGTTCTAATTTTTTTTCCAACGTGAATGGGCATTGCACTACTTAGGCTGTACGCTAGGTGGATTTGTGAAAGGTGCACAGTAGAGGGGTAGCAGCTGTCAAGCTATCTTTGAGCAGGTCCAGTGGTACCAAGTACGGGGAAATACGACTTTCAACCAAGCTGTCCAGCGTGGAACTTACTTCCCTGAGCAGGTCCTGCATCAAATCTCTCACCACTCATGTGTACACAATATCCTGACGTATGGTTTCAGACAAAGTCTTGATTGCACGTAGAGATTCATTAATCAGAGCAGAATGTAGGTTGACAGTTACAAGAGTACCCTGTAAGGTTTTAGTAAGTACTTCCTGTTAGCGTTCTAGGAGGAGTTTCTCTTGGTTAGTGAAAATGACGGCGGGGGGGGGCTTGGTTCTTTGTCGGTTAGTACATGTTAGTGGGTTAAACGTGCACTTCCCCCCCTTTTCCATTTCCATGCATAGAACTATGTAGCGACTACGTCTACCTCCTGCGGGGAGTCTGGTCTCTGTACCCGCGGGGATGGTTTGACGTAGGGTTTGATTTGGTTTGCATGCACCCATTTGTAGACAGGCTCCTGTCTCGCTTTGGTGATGCGTAACCTGTATGCAACTGGAGAGAGTTTTGCCACGATCTCTGTTCTAAAATAAAATGTTTTATTTTATTTTAATTACCTTAAAAGACTCAAAGTCTCTTTTTACACTTTATATTTATTTAGTCAGGATCGTTGTCAAGTCGACGCCAGAAACAATGAAACACAACTTGAATATCAGATGAACAACAAGGCTTTATTCAACCGGCATTCATACAAGTTATCAATCATGAACGAAACATTTCTCTTACCGTTGCTTATGGGTGGAGAGCTGAACACCCCAGTTAGAAAACGTAATCCATGATAGGTGAAGAACTGAACACATGTAATCCATGAACCTCGTCAGGTAGAATCCTTCAAGCAGCTCTAACCCCCTGAGCTCTGCTCTGCTCCTTATACATTCCCTGATGTGCGTGCAAAGCTGCACACCTCCACCATGATTACCTTGATTACATCCTCATGATCACATTATGTTCGGCTCTACCATGATTACCCTTGATTACATCCTCATGATAAGTGTGATTGACAAACAGTAGTGATCAATAACTTATATAAACATGATAAGTGTGATTGACAAACAGTAGTGATCAATAACTTATATAAAGCAATTATACAACAGATGACAAGTTCATTTTTATTACATTCCACTCTTGAACTTTTCATCTAATTTATGTAACATATCCATCACCATTTCCCTATCAAAACCAACGTCATTTATAACATACCTTGTAGTTCCACTTTAATTTTCATCGTAGTCTTTGCATTATTACCCAATTTATTTCTCTTCTTAATCGAATAACATACCAACAAATAATAAGATTACACAATGTTAGAATGCTGATTATAATTAATGCTGCAATCATAGGTGGAATTAGCACTTTATTAGCGGTACTCGACATGCCTGTAAATATATCCCACCAATGATGAGCGGAAGCCTGTTCAATCAATGTAGCAACATGTTTTATTTCCCCTTGTGCCACAAGAGTAGACACCATGAGCCTGGAAAGGTTGGACCTATGAGAGTCAATCAATTTTGCCACTTCAGTGGAACCATCCAATGCGCATTTGAATCGTTCCAGTGAGAGTGTCCAAGGGGAGTGTAAAACCTCCCATTGTATCTTAGTCAGCCGACTAGATACAGTGTAATTACTCAACCAATAGGTCACGTTATTCCATTCCCACATATGTATACCCTTGAGACAACCTGAAAAGGGAACTGAAGGTACCTGTGGGGAATTGGTCATTGTAGCCACGCATAAGGTGTTAGGACCCACCTGCCAAAACTGTTCCTCTGGGGGTGTGACCGTCCAATCACAGAGTACGACCCTTGAATCAGTGAAACATGGATTGCTATGTCCTTTTACCAATGGGCAGGCTAAACCCTTATCAGTCTCATCACAGTGTTTTACTTCATATGTTCGATTTGTTTTAACATCCCACCACTCTCCACTAACATGGAGATACCAAAACCCTTTAGTGGTTATCACCGGCAGTATCTGATATCTACACACAGTCATTACTGATGTCATATTATACTGATCCCAGTATCCAGTACACATAGATTTATTACAAATCGTCATTCCTGCATGTGGCTGTAGCCATAATGAACTACTGATGTTCCATAATGTTCGCCATGCATGATAGTTATTACTCATTACCTGTATTTGAAACCTATTTCTTTGTGTCTCAGCATGAATAGTCTGCAAGGAACAGACTGTCCAATTACCTATGTGTGACAAATTATGCAATGCATCATAAGTTTCATTCCAAAGCTTTAGATTCCATTTAAATACACTTTTCCACACATCACTTCCTTCTAACTGACTAGATACAGTCGAAGGCATCCATCTTGCAGTCTTGGTGACAGCTTGTGCGGTGTATTCTCCAGTGTTGGACAGCATAGTTCGTGTTACCTCATTGTCTGCTGTGTTAGCCAGACCATACAAAGTTCCAGTTCCTCCTAGCACGGTGTCATACCATGCTCGCCTCCTCCTGTTGCAAGGCGGAATAGGAGGGAATTTCACAGTCCATCGCACATATTTGGCTACCCTTATTTGTCCCATTTGTTGACAAGTGTGAACCAGGGGAGCTACAGCTGTCTGCGTAGCTCTAGCTGTGTCGGGCAGCACCCAGAATATGTACAAATAGGCGTGTCCTCCTGTGATTACAGTTCCATTCCTGATCCAGAAATCGTGATCAACCTTCATACTCCAATTTGTGCCATTTTGTATGCAAGTACCATTCCCCTGATGGTATGCACAGATGCGCGCTGCAGAATTAAAGGTTACTGTTGATCCTTGAACCAACACCCCCGGGCTGATCACCCTTCCTCGGAATTTAAGACATCCTCTGCACCGGTACATCTTACCGGTAGATGTTAGGTTTCCCAAGTAGCAAGCGTCATTTGCTCTGCATGTGAATGTGCCTTGAGTGCGGTTGGACATACTGCTAACCAATTCCAGATGGCCCATGACCCCTTCTTCCAACACTTGTCCTTCCGTGAGCCCCCAACAGAAATGTGCCCTCAGTGTGATGACAGCGAGGACATGGAGGACGATGACCAAACATCCAACACCACCAGGTCCGCGGAGCCCATCCATCGCCTCGACAAGGGTTCAATCCTTTTGTAGGGGAAGGGGACCCAGTCAACCACCGTCACTCAGACACCCGCCTATGGGATACATACAAAACTGCAGATAGAATGACAAGCATTAATTTTCTCTCCTGTAACATTTGTTTATCGGAATATTAATCCATTTTTCCTCTCCGGGGAACAATACACTTACCACAGCATCTTTTCCCTGTGCAATAATCTCTCCAGCTCTGGGAGGACCATTGAGCTGCTCCACCCACACTTTTGCCCCCGCAGTAAAGTCTGATGATCCAAACCCAGTTTCACCCCTCTGAGTGATAGTGGTAGGTTTAGTAATCTCTTCAACTTTGGACATTACACACCGTTTGATTACTAACTGAGCTATCTTGTCTCCTTTTTCCAGTACCAACGGTTCTTTACCTGTATGCTGACACACCACACCTATTTCCCCTTGATAGTCTGAGTCTATTACCCCAGCTAAAATGGTTAGACCCCTCAAAGCTAAACCACTTCTTGGACACACATGAGCATAAGTTCCTGGTGGACATTGAATTCCCAATCCTGTTTTTACCACTGTCACTTTATTGGTTACTAAAGTGATGCTTTCCAAGATTTTAAGATCTAATCCCACAGAGCCCGCAGTTGCTCTAACAGGGAGTTCTGCCTCAGAAGTTAGTTTCCACATTCGTATAGGAGGGTCAGTAGAAGTTGTTTCCCTTCCTGCCCTGGCAACCATTAGCATCAGTGGAGTAACTCCATCCCCCACGGGTCTGTTATTTAACTGATGTACTGCCCTAGTCAGATTTTCTCTCCATTTGTCCAAAGAATTAGTAACCGATAGTTTCCTTAGTTTCTCTTTCAGTAACCCATTCATTCTCTCAATGAGTCCACTAGCTTTCGGGTGATATGCTACATGATAGATCCATTCTACCGCGTTGTTCTCTGCCCATTCTTTGATCTTATTTCCAGTGAAATGGGTACCATTATCAGTCTGAACCTGCAAAGGTAGTCCATAATAGGTCTCTATTAATGACAGACATTTCAATGTAGCCTCCTGATTGGCGTTATGACACGGATGCACCACCAGTACCCCTGACACCGTATCCACGGCTGTGCATGCATACTTACAGTTTTTACTTTTTGGCAATGGTCCAATGAAATCAATCTGCCAACACTGTCCCGCTTGTTTACCTCGATGTATCTGTCCCTGTATATGTCGAGGGATTCTCTTTTTCTGATGTTGACAAGGTTCACAATCTTCTATGGCAGTTTTAATATCATCAATGATGAGATCTATTCCTCTGTCCCTCGCCCATTTCAATGTTCCCTGCACACCCCAATGTCCAGCAGTAACGTGAGCCCATTTGGCTAATCCAGGACTTGATTGTCTTACAGCCTGAATTTTCACTATCTTATCTACAGTCTGATTATGCAGGGATTCAGGATCATTGTTATTAGTATGAGCATCCACATGTAATACTGACACAGGAATATTTTGGCATTTCTCCCAAATGTCCTTCCATAGGTCAGCTCCCCAAACCTCTTTTGAATGTATCTTCCATTGTGTAGCATGCCAAGTTGGCATCCAAGTTAACATTCCTTGGGCTACTGACCAGGAGTCAGTATAAATACTTACTCCCTGCACCCCAGCCGCCATTATTACCATGTGTACTGCTTTCAACTCCGCCCATTGACTACTCTTTCCTGTCCCTGTGAGTTCCATAACTTGTTGTGTACCAGGGTTAAATGCCCCAGCCTTCCATTTCCTGGTTCCTGCCACATATTGACAGGAACCATCAGTGAACCAGGCTCGCTCCTGCTGCTCTGGGGTGAGTTCGCTCCATCTTACCCCCAGTTTCACAGGAGAATCCTGGATTGGTTTTACCTCAAAAGGCACTTCATCCATTTCTGGAACGTCTGCCACTTGCTCGTGGAGCATTGATACTCCTTTTTCTCCTGGTTTCATTCCCTCAGAAACATACCACTTCCATTTTATGATGCTAGCCTCTTGAGCTACCCCTATGCGGTGAGTTGTAGGATTGCTCATGACCCAAGTTAGAATGGGTATATGTGTTCTCATCATTACTTCATGCCCCACAGTTTGGGCTTCTGTTTCCAACAAAGCCCAATAACATGCCAACAACTGTTTTTCAAATGGAGTATATCTCTGTCCTGCATCAGGCAATTTCCTAGACCAAAAACCCAAAGGTTTTCTGCACCTATCTTGTTTTTGCCACAAACTCCAGTTAGCATAATCATTTACTGCAGAAACCTGTAACTCCACTGGTCCTGACAACATCTTCCCCAAAGAAACAGCTTGTTGGATTGCCTCTTTAGCTAGTTCAAATGACTGTTGTTGATCAGGCCCCCATTCAAACTGCTCCTTCTTCCGAGTGCATCTGTACATAGGCTGCAAGATCTGTCCTAAATGAGGTATGTGGTGTCTCCAGAACCCGAACAACCCAATATACCGCTGAGCATCTGTCTTATTCTGTGGTATTGGGAACCGTGCTATTTTCTCTTTAGCTTTAGTTGTTATCTCTCTTTCCCCTCTATTCCAGATAATTCCCAAGAACTTCACTGACTGTGCAGATCCCTGCACTTTCGCTGGATTTATCTCCCATCCATGATTCTTCATATGTGTTATCAGAAGTGGGAGCAATTGCTCAACCTCTTCTTTAGTGTTTCCCTGAATCATGATGTCATCAATGTAGTGTGATAGCAATATGCCTGATGGGATCTTTAAAGTCGACAGATTTTCAGCCACTATCCTATGACAGATTGTGGGTGAATGCAAATACCCTTGTGGTAATCTGGTGAAGGTGTACTGTCTTCCTTCCCATGTAAAGGCAAACTGTTCCATCTTGTCCTCAGGGATAGGTATGGTAAAGAAAGCATTGGCCAAATCTATCACCGCATACCATGTACCAGAGTGATGCTGCACCCTTTCCACAATCGTGATAACATCCGGAACCGCAGACGTTAAAGGAGGAGTATGTTTATTCAGCGCTCTATAATCCACAGTCATTCTCCATGAACCATCTGATTTCTTCACTGGCCATAAGGGATTATTCCACCGTGTGGTGCATGTTTTCAAAACTCCTGCCTCCAGATATTCTTTAATAGTGTCCGTAATTTCTTTCTGACCCCCAGGCAACCGGTATTGTTTTTGTGATACCACCTGTGTTGCTTCAGGAATGGGAAAAGGTGTCATTTTGACCTTGCCTACCAAAATGGTGTGGATTCTGTTTATACCAAAACAAAATCGACCATGTTTCAGATGAAGAGTCATTCCGGCCAATATATCCATTCCAATAATCCATTCCCTTGCAGGAGCCACTACTACACTGTAATTTCTAATAGGTTGATTTCCTATTTTTAAGGGCAAAGTTACTCCCTTTCCTACTAACATCTGCCCCCCAAGTCCAGTCAAAGGTACAATGTTTCCCTTTATTTTATCAGGATTGCCATGAATTACCGAGGCCTCCGCCCCAGTGTCAACCAATGCCATTACTGTCTGTACTGATTTTTTCCAATAAATCTGTAATTCCACATGTGGTCTGATATCATTTATTGACCATCCTGAGGCACTGGCAACAACCCGAGCTTGACCTTCATCCTATTCATCATCATGTTCCCTTCGGTGCTGTTTTTCCTTTCTACGCTTCACTGCCGCCACCTGATAACACTCATCTGAACTCTCCTCCTCTGAAGATTCCTTGGGAGGGGCGGAAGGTTCAGCAGGCTTCGACGCCACCTCCCTGATCACATTCTGCAACATTCCAGCCAATTCTGACACAGACATCCTGTCGTCCTTTTCAGGACAATGTCTGAACTGACAATGGACCTTCAGTCCCATTTGGCTGCATTTCTCCATCAATGCATTAGTGGGCAATCCATCAATCTCCTCAAACGGCACTCCCGCTTGTCGCAGTGCCCTCCACAGATCTGTTCTAGAGGGGCCCATTGCCCCCCCTTTACGACCCCTTGAATGTGGATCAATCCTGGGTTTATTTTCAGTTCTAGCTCCCTCTCTCCTCGTCTCAGACCAATCACCCAGCGTGGTGAGTTCGCCAAGACGATCTTTTATCGCGGCAAAAGTCTGGTCTGCCGCGCCAAACAACAAGCTGGTCACCATGGGTTTATAATGTGGTGGGGCATGTCTGATGAGGTGATCTCTAGTTGCCTTAGAGATGTTACAGTCCACCACTCCAGCTCCCCCGTTTCGAGCCACTTGCTCTCTAATAGTGAGTCTGGTGAGCCGCTGAATGGCATCTCTCACTGTCTGCCATTGCCCTTTAATCTCAGACCAGTCCGCCGTGGTAGGATAGATTACATGACATGCCAGAGCATATGCATCCCCCACATTGAAATCTTCATCAGCTGGCAATGCCCGGACTGTAGCCCGGTATTCAGCATTTATCTGTGCATCAGTACTTAATCCTGAAAATCTCATGGCATCACCGGCATCTATGGCTATATCACACGCGCCATCCTCCATAAGGCGATTAAGCCAGGAGTCAGTTGGTTCGCCTGGGCGCTGTTTCAGCTTCCCATTCATGTGATTTAACTCATCTTGTGAATAATCCTCTAGCGTTGTTAGCAGCCTAGGGGCGGGTTGTGGCTGCTGTTGTAACATCCTTCTTATATTACCCGCCTCATCGAGTTCCGGCCGTCCCTGATCATCCACCATATCTACCAGTATCGGTGGAATAATTTGCTGTTCTCGCCGACGCCTAGTAATAGGTCTTTGTTCTGACATCTTTATCCCCTGTAATGATGGATACAAGGGCTGAGGTGGTGGGTCAGGTTTAATCGCCCACTCCTCCTCCTCATCATCCCCCCAAAGATCCCCGTTCCATTTCTCCGGGTCCCAATCTTCACCAACATTCTTTACAAACACCCGGATCTGAGCAGGACCTGTTCTACGAGGTCGCTTCTTTTCCTTCCTTTGCGCTCGAGACACAAAAGTCAGCGTTTTATCCAAAACATTCTGAGCATGCTTTAGCTCTTTCCCCATCACACACACTCTCTGCTCAAACTCTGAGCATGATTTTTCAACTTCTTCAGCATGGATTTTCTCCTGCGCCGCTCGCTCTCTACAACTGCTCAATTCTAACTCCTGTTTTTTCCATGCTTCTGCAAAAAGCCACATCATATCTCTCACTCCTGCCAGCGGCGCTTTTTCTTTAACTTCTATCCGTGTCAAACGGTCCAGCACCACGGCGGGGCTGACCACTCCATTTAACTCTCCCCACGGCCCAGGGCGTCCACCGCGCTGCCTTAACATATCACCAATGGTTCGGAACTCCTCCGTTTCCCAGCCGGGAATCGGCACGGGAATCGGCGTTCCCTCCCCAGAAGCACTCGGCTCCTTTTTGCTTCTCCAAAAACACTTCATTGTTGCTGGAATAGCTTGACTGATCCTGTTCGTGACGCCAAAAATGTTCTAAAATAAAATGTTTTATTTTATTTTAATTACCTTAAAAGACTCAAAGTCTCTTTTTACACTTTATATTTATTTAGTCAGGATCGTTGTCAAGTCGACGCCAGAAACAATGAAACACAACTTGAATATCAGATGAACAACAAGGCTTTATTCAACCGGCATTCATACAAGTTATCAATCATGAACGAAACATTTCTCTTACCGTTGCTTATGGGTGGAGAGCTGAACACCCCAGTTAGAAAACGTAATCCATGATAGGTGAAGAACTGAACACATGTAATCCATGAACCTCGTCAGGTAGAATCCTTCAAGCAGCTCTAACCCCCTGAGCTCTGCTCTGCTCCTTATACATTCCCTGATGTGCGTGCAAAGCTGCACACCTCCACCATGATTACCTTGATTACATCCTCATGATCACATTATGTTCGGCTCTACCATGATTACCCTTGATTACATCCTCATGATAAGTGTGATTGACAAACAGTAGTGATCAATAACTTATATAAACATGATAAGTGTGATTGACAAACAGTAGTGATCAATAACTTATATAAAGCAATTATACAACAGATGACAAGTTCATTTTTATTACAATCTCAAATGGTCCTGACCAGCAGGGCAGGAACTTCTTAGCTTTGCGTGCCGGTTGGGCGAACCGAAAGTAGAATACTTTGTCACCCACCTCGTATTCGCGGCTGGTTGTCTTTTGGTCGTAGTAGGCTTTAGCGCCTTCTACGTTGGTCTCCAGTTTCTTCTGAGCGTGCGCGAACGTAGCTCTGAGGTGTGTTTTCAAGTCTGCCACATACTGATGAGCGGTATAGGCAGTGGCAACACTGACATCCTCTGGGTGATACAGGAGGTGCAGTGGTAGAGTCATCAGTCTGCCGGTCATCATCTCAAAGGGCGTAACCCCTGTGGATCGCTGGGGAGTGGACCGTATGGCCATCAGGACCAGAGGGAGCTTGACGTCCCAGTCCTTCCCAGTGGAGCAGACGTACTTTTTGAGCATAGAGACGACCGTGCGGTTCATCCGTTCGACCTGTCCGGATGACTGTGGGTGATAGGGGAGGTGGAATCTCACTTCCACTCCCAGAAGTTCAAACAGGGACGTCATTACACTGGATGTGAAATGAGTTCCCCGGTCAGAGTCAATGCAGAGTGGAAGTCCCCATCGACTGAAAACGTGGTTAATCAGCAGTACAGCGGTTGTGACGGCTGTATCGTTTGGCGCTGGAAGGCACTCCACCCACTTCGTGAAACTGCAAGTTACAGTTAGCATATATTTGTTTCCTCTTGCCGATTTGGGAACCGGTCCAACCCAGTCGATCTGCAGGTGGGACCAAGGGAAGGTTATTCCCCTGCGTTGCAGTGGTGCTCTAGCAAGCGGCTGGGAGGGTTGAAACTGGGCACAGACGAGGCAGCCTTGGACATAGCTGTGTACGTCCTTGGACATCGACGGCCAATATGCTACTTCTGTCAGTGACGCGAGCGTAGCTTTTGCTCCGCGGTGACCTCCAACCGGAGTGTCGTGGGCGTAGGCAAGCATTACTCCTCTGTGGTCGAGTGGAACGACCCAGCGCAGCGGGCTGTGATCGTCACGCATGTAAACTAACAAATCGTTTTGTAGTTTCAGGTGCGTGAGTTGACGATGCAGGGTTACCAAATCTCGACTTGCGCCAGTAGGTGGTGACGGTTGTTCAGGCATCGGTCCCTTTTGGAGAAGCTCGCGGATGAGCTTCAGATCAGGATCTTGTTCCTGCATGGTGACTAGGTCCGCATCATGTGGTTGTCTGCCTAGAAACACTGGTACCTCAACGGTCCGAGGTTCGTCTGCCTGTTTAGCATGGCGACGAGTAATCGCGCAGACCTTGTGAACGGCCTTGGGTGGAAGCCACTCGTCTTTGAATTCCCAGCAGGTTCCCTGGTCAGCACCGAGCTTAGCAAGGCGGTCAGCTTCGTCATTACCATCTTTCTCTGGACCTAGGGTCCTGGAGTGACCTTTGACCTTTTTCCAGTAGACCATTATGCCTTTCTCAGTGGTGAGCAGATCACACGCTAGGAATAACTCCGAGTGTTTCACGTCTCTGTTCCTGGCGTTTTTCATGTGGTTCTCCTTCCACATGGGGAAGTGAGAGATGAAGCTGTGTCTAGCGTAGTTTGAATCAGAGCAAAGGACGATTTGAGTGATGTCCAAGGCTGCCGCCTGCTGGAGGGTTATCAACACTGCAGCAATTTCGGCGTACTGACTAGACTTTTGGCCCAACCGGTAGTGATTTGGTTGCTTAGTGTCACAGTCCACCCAAACAACTCCAACCCCGGCACGGAGCTGGCCTTCGTGAAGGTAGGCGCATCCGTCAGTGTAAACTTTCGGAAGCCCTTGGCAAACATTCTCATCAAAGTAGCGATGATTGGATGCGGTTGGGTAGACTGCGGCAGGTGTGTCCAGGGGGCCCATGACGGAGTCAGAGTCACAGTGCTGGCAGCCTGCTAGCCCTTGTCCTAGCGCTAGCTTGGTGTTCTGACCATACTTGACCTCAATGTTGTATCCTTGGAGCACCATCATCCACGTCGCAATGCGGCTGTTTGACACTCTTCCTTCGCGCAGTCGCTGGCTGTTTAGGAAGGTGACAGGCTGATGACACGTTTCAATGATCACTTTCTGTCCACCGATGTAACTACGAAAGTGTTCGACGGTCCAGACAGTAGAGAGGAGAGCTCTCTCGCAGTCTGAGAACTGGAGTTCCACCTTGCTCAGAGGCTTGCTGGCGTATGCCACAACTCTCATGTCCTGATCGTGTTTCTGCTTCAAAGCAGCGCTCAGGCAGTGAGAGGAGAAAGTCGCCTCTATGTAGAACTCTTTATCCTTGTCTGGGTAAGCCAGACAGGGTGCGGACGCCAACTTCTGTTTTAGGAACTGGAAGGAGAGTTCTTGGGGTCTGTCCCACACGAAAGGTGTGTCGTTCCGAAGCAGCTCAGTGAGGGGCCTCGCTGTTTCAGCGTACTCCTCAATGAACTGTCTGGAGTAGTTGCAGACTCCGAGGAAGCTCCTGAGTTCAGTCAGATTAGCTGGGGCTTTGATGTCCTGAATGGCTCTAATGCGTCCCGCTTGGGGCTCGACTCCATTAGGGCCAACCAGCAGTCCAACATACTCCACTTTGGTTCGACACCACTGTCCCTTGAGAATCGCCAATTTAGCTCCGGCGTCAGCGAGCTGTTGCAGCACGTGACGGAGTTCGGCCAGGTGCTCCTCGAAGGTTCGACTCCTCATCAAGATGTCATCGACATATATGAGGTTCCCTCTGGAAGCAGCATCTGACATGGCTTTGTGGAGGAAGATGTTGAACTCGGCAGGTGAGTTAGAGTAGCCAAAGGGGCAGCGGTTCCAAGTATATTGGCGATTTCCAAAGGAGAAAGCCAGTTTATACTGGTCCGCCGGCTCAACCTTCATGGTCCAGAAGCCGTTGGCTATGTCAACCGTAGAGAAGAAACGAGCATCTCTGACTCTGGCTAGCTCCTGATCTAAATGGATCATAGGCCACCTGGAGAGAGGTACTTGTTTGTTCAGTGCGCGATAGTCTATGGTGAGACGCCATTTCCCAGTCGGTTTCAGAACCGGCCAGATGGGAGAGTTGTAAGTGGAGTTACACTCTCTGATGATGTTTTTCTCCTTCAGCTGATCGAGGATCTCCTGGATCGACTCATAAGCAGCGAGGGGAATCTTGTACTGACGTACAAAAGTAGGAGGGGCATTCGGGTTCGTTGGAATGCGAACCGTATGCAGGTTTGTGAGTCCACAGTCCAGGGAGTCCCTGGATAAGACGGACTGAAACTCGTAGAACAGGCTTCTAAGCTCTGCTCTCTGCTCCTCTGACTCCAGCGCATCCGCTTTGTCAAGCTGCTGGCTGACTTCGGCCTCGAAGCCGTCATAAGGTTCAGAGGAGGAGGGTCTCTGGTGTTCCGGGCTTTCAACCGGTGACTCAGAGGGTTGAGTATTTATTGCAAAAACCGTTAGACACTGACCGCTGTCAGTATCTAAGGTTGCACTGCAAATGGGTTCCTCAGGAAGGGCTTCATGCCGCTTGATGGTAATCATTTGTGAAGGGAAAGTAATGAATGTGTCTACACCAACCTGTCTGTCGTTCAAGAACAACGGAAGTTGTCCGATCACGGGGACTGAAAGTTCGAAGTCATGGAATGAGCTATCTATCAGCATGCCCAATGGCTTTCCTGCCGGCATGTGGATAGGACTCCGGGTCGGATTTTCGACCAACAAGTAGGCAGAACGATTGTTCAGCTCCAAGAGTGGCGTGCCACAGACGGCTAAGTTGAGCTCCAAGAAGTGTGGTGATGGCTGGAAGAAGGCCTGTGTGCCTGGCAGCTTCTGATGCTTCATCAGGGTCAGACGAACAGGCACTCCTTTGACCTGTGGGGGCAGAACCGTGCTGGCCTCAACCACTGCACGGCAGGCCTGTGGAATGGTCTGACCGGACAGCAAGTGTTCAGGGCCTTCTGAGCGAGGCTCAGAGGATGGTGTGGCTCGGGCCCAAAG
Source organism: Nothobranchius furzeri (assembly GCF_043380555.1). NCBI lineage: Eukaryota > Metazoa > Chordata > Actinopteri > Cyprinodontiformes > Nothobranchiidae > Nothobranchius > Nothobranchius furzeri. The sequence continues at coordinate 34,064,049 of NC_091745.1, forward strand.
GACTTGATTGCAAGTGTCCAGCTGGGCACCTAGTCGAACCAGCAGATCTGCTCCAATGAGTGCAGGTGGATCAAGCTGTGGTATGATGCTGAATGTATGTGTGAGCTGTCTTGCTCCAAGTTGGATAGTCAGAGAGCAGACCTCTGGCGCTTTCAGGAGCCTCTGCGGCCAAGTAGGTGACAAGAGCCGATGGCTACGTGTCACACTGACCAGAAGGGGGTCCTTCTGACGCAGGTGTTCAAACGTCTGCTGGCTGATGGCTGACTTTTCAGACCAAAGAGCAAGGCGAGCATCTGAGATGTGGGTGCAGTTGATGGTAAGACCACCAACTATGTGTGGTGCATATGGCTGCAGGCTGACGTTCTTCAGCGAGCAGAGAAAAGATGAATGTGTGCGGAACGGAGTTCCAGGAGCGGTTTCATGCCTTTGCAGGCGGACATCGTCTGTGGGAGCTGTAGGGAGGGGCATGACCTTGGAACAAGGGTTTTGCTGCTCACTTATGCTGACTTCAAGAATGGAGGATGGTCGGCTGCTATCCGGGTTCCAGGGCTTAGGTGTGTTCACCTGGGCCCACAGTTGACCCTTCTGACAGTCGATGAGGGGAGCTAGACGTTCAAGCAGGTCCTGACCAACGAGAAGTGGTTCAGTGTCTAGCTGGCAGACATAAAACGGGTGAACCAGAGTCATGTCTTGGAAGGTGATGTCCAGCCACGCCCGGTGAGTGATACACTCCCGGGTCTGGGTGTAGCTGGTGATTTTCAGGTCACAGGGTTCTACCTGGACTGGTTTCCCGAGCGACCGCATGGTGTCAGACACGCGATGGAACAGTGTGGAGCACATCAGGGTGATTTCTGAGCCGGTATCCAGCAGAGCATCAACCTGTATGCATCCACCTACCTTGGTGCTACAGTACAAACGGCGAGCATGATCATGGTTTGTTAAGTCACCAAGGAACTTCAGAAATTTAGTATCAGGTTTCTCTGGGGGGTAGATTTCAGGAGACTCCTGTGATCTACCAGTAGTGTTCCCCCAGCTGATCAGGTAGGTCCTGGCCACGCTGGGAGGTTGAGCCACGCCTAGTCATGCGGACGTTGGCTCTGGGTCTGGCTTCTTAGAAGCAGACTTTGGTGCAGGGGTCTCATCTGCAGATCTCAGCTGTTCCTTCTGTTTAGCTAGGAACTGCTGAAACATCTCCTGGAGGTCGGCTTTGGTCAAGTACTCACCTGCGGACTTGCGTTCGGGACTTACCTGTTGGCGGCGCTCCTTAAACCTTCCACTGTTCCGACCTGCCTGCCGTTGGTTTTGGTTGGGCCACTTCCTGTCTGATTGTCCAGACCTAGGCGGCCAATCAGCACCCCCCTTCCCCTGTTGAGGAGATTGGGACTGCTCTCGCGGTTTAACAGGTCTAGGTTTAGCAGATTTTGGCTTAGTGGGTGGAGCTTCTGTGCCTTCAAGCTCCAAACGCGGCTCGGCGTCGGGAGCTAGGTGCATGACGCGGTGATGTGCGTCAGGCTTTTGGGGCTTTCCGCCGGCTTCCCAAGCCTGTTGAGCGTATCTCCTAATCTCCTGAGTTGTCAGTTTTTTCATCCGACAATACATTGAGACTTCGGAGCGAACACACTCGTGCAGGTTGTGAATGAACAGGGATCTGAAGGCAGGGTCTTCCTCGAGCCCAGGGCCGTTTCGACCTTGGAAATAAGCACTTTTGAGTCGGCGATAATACTCTCTGGGGGGTTCGTTCCTCCCGTGTTTGATGGAGAAGGCCCCCATTGTAGCTGACACAGAGTCTGCATACGTGGCGTATTCATCTCTCAACGCTCGGCAGAGCGAGGAGTACCGATCTCGAATGTCAGGTGGTAGAGTTTCCATGAAACCATGCACCGTTCTAGATGTGGTTTTCCAAATTAGCTTGAGCTTTTCCCTTGAAGAGGGTGCTGGAAGATCAAGCAGACAACGTTCTATCTCCCTGAGATAATCGTCGACATTGGATTCATTGGTGTTAGGATCAAAGCGTTCTATGTCTTTAGCTAGCGATTCAATTTGACGTACACGGAGCCCTGACTCACGGTACGGCGCGTCATCCTCTGACTCTGACCCACGGTCTGTCTCAGAGAGCGCTGGATATCGCTGGTGTGCTCTGGGCTCCCAATGTTGACTCCTGGGGCCCAAATCGGGGTTTGGCATGCTGTGGCGGGCTGCTGGCACGTCACATGGGTGTCTTGGGAGGTCCTCCTCCCGGGGCACGTCTGCGAAGTGCAGCCTGCGTCTTTCAACTGGGGCTTCTGCGTAATACGCTCTGTCCGGGTACGGACTGGCGTATGATGCTTTGTCCTGCAGCTGGTTATCGGCATGCCGAATACCGGAGTAGCTAGGATGGGTGGATGGTTGAGGTGCAGGTTGGGCTTGTGGATAACCCCAGCCGCCACCTTGCACCCTTCGTGGACTGGGGGAGCGGTCTAAATAGAGGTGCCGCTCAGCTGGTCGACTTCTCACTGATTGAGAAGGCCGTGAAGATGAGGGTGGTGGTCCAACCTGGGGTTCGAGGGCGAACTGCCCTCGGCCCCTAGGTGGTCCTGAATGCCCTAGAGTGTGTGTAGGGAACGGGGCCGAAGGTTGGGACAGATAAGCTTCGTCTCTCCCCTGCGGCATGCGTCCGTCCAGAGAGTCAAGGTGTTTCCCCCCTTCCCACTGTCTGTTGTCATCAGCAGAAGGGGGCGGGGTCTTCTCCCCATCTTCCCCAGAATCGGTGCGGGTGTCGTCGTCCTCCTCATCCTTCAGACTTCCATTTCGCTGTTTTTCAGCTAGCATACTCTGGAGGTTCAAGATCTCTCGATCATGTTGGAGTCCTCTCTGATAGAGGATCAGGGCTAACTTAGCTAAGTGAACCTGGATTGGTTTTGTACCATCCGGGTTTTCTATTTGATCAATTACAGCTTCTAGCTCGTCGCTACGCTGTTCTTCAGTGAAATCCCTAGAAGGGTAGTCGGGTTCTCGAGCAACCGCGACCAGTTTGGACAATATTTGTCCAGAAAGTAGGCCAGGTTCATAGTCGTGGGCCGCAGCGCCACCTGGTTGCTGGGAGTTGGTCAGTTCACTACTCTGTCCCTCCATTTTTAACAACCGAACCAGAAATAGCCTAGTAGAGCTTCTGCAGATAGCTCAAAGCTGCACCTTTTGGCAGCAACTGCTAGTTTTGTAGCAGAAAAACACTAAATTAACCTTTGTGCGCACAGGTTTTAGCGTTTTAAAATTGCACGGACTGCCGTGACTGACGCTTAAAATACTATTCCTTTCAGTATTTTAGCAAAAGCTGGTGCGTTGCCGTAGCAACGTCTTACAACACTTGCAGTGTTAAATATGCTAGTTATTCCTTCAGAATATTAGCAAACAGGGTGTTATCAGTCTTTGAGTGAAGGTTTCAGTTAGTTATAATAGCCACTGTGAGTTAAAGTCGCTAAATTAGCAGTTAATTTTAGCCTAAAAGGGTTAGTCAGAATTACTTACACACTGCACCTTTAATGAAGAACTGAATTTTAACCTAAAAGGTTAACCAGAATTAATTACACGTTGCACCTTTAAGGAAAAACTGAATTTTAACCTAAAAGTCAACCAGAATTAATTTACACGTTGCACCTTTAAAGAAGCACTGAGTTACTGGTGAGAGTTCGATGCAGCTTCCTGCTCAGCGAAATCAGCACCACTCTGTTGCTGGTTCAAGGCTGAACAGCGGATTATTTTTAATTCAAGCTTTTTGGATTTATTTGTTTGTTTGTGCCGGATAGAAATCTCTGTGTATCCAAGCCTCACGCGGGCTGCACCAATAAAATGTTGGGGTTATTAGGAGCGAACAATTCGTAAGCTTTAACTTACTTTTGGATTCTTCAATAAATTCTGTAAATATGGAACTATTTACTAATTTATTAATTAATTAAGATATTCTTAGATATCTTCGGGGCACCACCCTTTAATTAGAAAGGGAAATGAATCCAAAACTCTTATCAGTCTTTCTTGAAGTTCGTAGAATCCTCGGAGCAGAGACTTCTCTTCGACACAACAAAGCTACTGGACACAAAAATCTGAATTTTATAACATTTAATTAACAATTTGTCAAATGAATAAACAGTGGAATAGATGAATAATAACCGTGTGATATGATTGAAGATGGATGTGTTTGCATGTGATGGAGGATGTATGAATGGGGTCCTTTGTTCTCACAAAGGAGTAGTGTGTGTGTGTGTGCGTGTGTATGGATTCAAAATGGAGTCTTGAATACAAGATGGCTGACCCCTTTGTCTGGCTAAAGTGTGGGTGGCAACTTGCACTTTAACTTCCAAAGCACTTAGAATCAGTAGTAACTTAACCTTAAATCACTCAAAACATTTCAAAAGATCATGAAACAACACAAAAGATTAATCACAAATTAATATCTTTTAGTTTCAGCCTGGCCATGACAGAAACCATTTTAAGATACCAAACAATGATCAATATGCAGTTTATTCTTTCAAAATGACCCGACGGACGTGTTTGGGACGAAAGAGGAAAACACGAAGCTACTTTTTAAGCAATAGCGCGGTTTTATTGCTTATTCTGGACTATAGAGTTAACGGAAGAAGAAGGAGAGAGAGAAAGAGATGAGTTGCTGATCACCAGAAGAGCGAGGCGTCCCTCCCTCTTTGATTTGATGGTTCTCCGTGTTTCTCCGCAGCTTTCGGCGTCGTCCGTCGGTTTGATGCTTTCTCCGTTGTTTGGCGTTCACGAGTGTTTCTCCACGGGCTGGACAGAGACAGCAAAGTTTCTTTCTGTGCTGAGTTATAACTTACAGCGTGCTTGATGGAGTTGTTGCTTTCCTCCGCAGTTCTGTGTCCTCAAACATCAGCTGGAGGGGAGCAGAAACGAGCAGATCTGATGGGCTTGCAGTTTAGTTTCCAGCAGTTCCGTGGGCTCAACTTGGGCACTTAGAGCTTCCGCGTGCTCAAGTTGTCGGAGCGTTGACAAGCGTGTCCTTACCGCCAGGTATCCTGGGCAAAAGAACGAGGATTCTTTGTCTCTGCTGAAGATTTATGGTCTTAGTTCGCGGGAAAAGCTCCACGGCTTCCCGCACATGCGCAGAACGTGTTTCTGGTACTAGGCGGTGACGTCATCACAATGCTTCCGTGTGCAAAGCATCATGGGAAATGAAGTTTCTTGGCGCTGATGTGATTATTTGCTTTTCAGAGCAATTTAAGCACAGTCATTTTGGAGAAAATCACTGCATAGTAATTTCCTCATGAGGTCAGACCCTCAACACTTTCAAACACACTGATCTGTTGTGGGAAGCAGATATTTCTTAGACGAGAGGTTCTCACTCACATGCTGCGTGGGGTTGTTGACAGTGCACTCGTAGTTGGCCTGAGCTCTGAGTTAAAGCAGCACAGCAGCTGTGGGAATTATAGGATGAATATATGTTCCCAGGACACGTCATTTATGCTGCTGAACGTTGCAGCTGCGCTAGAACTTCAAACAGTTCATTAGCTGCTCGTCCCGTGTTTTACCCCACGCCACACAGTGCAGCAATAAATGTGAGCGGCCCATATGGTCGGATGCATATGGATGATTCTGTCACATACATGCAACCCGTCCCGGGGTAATTCATAACCAGTTGGTCTTTCACTTTAAAAGCTTTGACATCCATCACCCTCATTAGTGCTGCAGCCATTTCTTCTTCCCTTTTTCCTTTATTTGGTCCATTTCTATTTAAATGCCTCTTTTAACCTCTCAGAATTATATTCTAGTAAATAACACATGACTTGGGTTGGATGTTAGGATAGGGCGGTGAATGCTTATGGCCCACAATGCAATAAGCAAAAGACATAATTAAGATGGAAGTAAAAGTGAGTCAGGAGTGGAATTGTAACTCCCATCAGGAAGTAAAAACTGGAAGTATTTAGAGGAAAACATGTTGAAATCACAGGATGGTATCTTTAGACACTTTAGAGTCAGATGCTGCATTTGGTCGCTTCTTATCACCTAAACGTTTTATGAATGTCGTCATTGCTAATGTGCAGTAAAATTAAATTGGGTTTATTACCCAGAAGTAGGTTTGTAGAGTAAAAAGCTAACTTTGTGTCAGAAACAGTGCCTGACAGAAAACAGTAGTGCATCACGACCTTTTCCAGCCCCTCATTGCTGAATGTCTTATACTTGTCAACATGTCATTTGTTTGTGCTTGAAACAGGATTACAGAACTGAAAAGCTTTTTTAGGCATTTCCTCTTTAGCTATTTTCCTCTTTCTGTGACTCTTTCTTCATGTCAGACACACACAACCTCTCAGTGTAAACTGAGTCTGAGTTGTTAAAATTTGGCTTGCCTGTCTCTCTCCCACAGAGAACGCTGCATGACTCAACCATACCACATACAGAGTCATGTATTTCCCAAGTCCCGCTCTCACACTGGCTCGAGTTGAGTTTAATTAGCACCTCCATGGTGAAAATATGTGTGAGCGTGTTTCTGAGAGATAAACTTGCACAAATCTCACAGAGGAAGTGTTAAGATTGACAGCGAGAGAGGAATGTGTTGGCTTTCAACACACACACACCCCGTCACACAGCGGGAGGCTTGTAGGTCAGTTATATATGATAAATCTGAGTCTCTGACACAAAGCCGGGGAGTTTGTTTGTTTTTATATAGCTGCACTTGAGCAGTTTATTAATTTTTTTAAAGGGATATTCCACCTCAAAGTGAATTTTGTCTATTACTGTATTTCCCAGAGTTAGATTAACCAGAGAAAAGCATTTTGTAACCAGCGCAGTAATTCTCCTGGTCTGGCTGCCGCCCGTCTGCCTTTGTCTAGCATAAACAATGGAAGTGAATGGGAACTAGTAGCATTTTGTTTGCGAGTGACTCAATAATGACACCAACTATTCATGTAGAGCTCAATAATCATGTCGACTGCAAATGAAAAGTAAGAAGTAACACGAAGTATTAGAAGGAGCCGATTTAGACTTGGGACTATATTACGACAAAGCACCACTGTGAGCCGCTGCTGCATGGTGCATGGATATAACTCAGTGGTTGGAAACGCAAGAGCTGCCCGGCTTCTGTAAACAAAGATACACGTGCGATCTGCACATTATTTCTTTCCTTAGTTAGTTGTAGAGGCTTAATACAAGAACATGCCAGTTACTTGTGTAGCAAAGGGATGTGAAAACAAGCCGAAGGCATACGGCACCTGGATGTTTCACTTAACATTCATGGACTCACCCATCTTGACTTGTGACGGGGAAGGCTGTTGTTGGTTTAGCATCTAGCAAACAGCAGAGAATGTCTCAGCTAGTAGAAGCTAACTGTTAGCATTAGCAACTCCATCACACAGCAGAACTCCTCCAGGCTTGTGTTATTTGTGGGGATAAAACATCAACGTTGCAGAGCAGACAGAGTCAGTGGTAGAGTCGTGTTGCTGTTAGCCAATGAGAGGATAGATGTCCACATATCAGTAAGTAAAATACCAGATCTTGTCATGTTCAGCTCCCTATTCTTCCAGCTAATAGGGAGCCTAAAACCTGATTCATGCTTCTCCGTCTGCATCAGTGCGGAGACACGCAACGCCATTATCCGTCCTTGCGTAGAGCTCCGGCAGGCACGCAAGTATGTACGGAGTCGAGCCCACTTTTTTAAACATCCGTCGAACGAGACGGATTACGCAAGCTTATGATTGGTCAGGACGCCGCTGTTGTTTACAGCACCGCCATTGCAAAGAGAGCCGAGGATAACTAGCGGCAGACACGGAGAAGCTTGAAGAATACCTCGCGAAAAAACTCTAAAAATATGAACATTTAATTCTCCCGTGACTTTAGGAGTGAAAAGATGCACAGCAAGCGTTTTATTTGTGGACGGAAATGATAGGAAACGTTGGTTTAGAGGTAGGGAGCGCATGAAGAGGTGGGAGAATGAGAGACAAATATGTCCGTGTTAAAAGTCTCTTATATACACCAAAAACACAATATAAACACACTATCTTGGACCGATACATGACAGGATACCACAGAACAGCGCTACGCCCTCTGTTGTTGGCCGGGCAATTGCTTTGCAACACTCTCCAGGAGACGGAGAAGTGACGGAGAAGTGTGAGAGCAAAACACTTGCGTCAATCCGTGCGTGTCTGTCCCTTGCGGAGCTGACGGAGAAGCATAAACCAGGCTTAAGTCACTTCTGCACAATGGGTCCCCGGAAGAACGACAAAATGAATGCAAGTCAACGGGGCTAAAAACGCCATTTTCTAATCCGCTTGTTATGTTTCATGAATTACACATATGATGTCCGTGAGTTTTAAAGACACATTTTGATACCAAGAACGCGCTTATTTTCAAACGGGGGGAAACGCTATTTTAGGTTTTGTGTGAAATGTTTTTTTCTTTTTAAAGAATCATTATAGTGTTAAAAACAGCTTAGAGGTGCTTTAATACATGTTTCCCTGAAATACGTAATCTAGCGATGAAACGCGTGAATAAGTCACGTATGTGAAGATGGCATGGAATAGCTGGATGTGTCTGTCTAGACTTGTGATGTACCTGGAGAGAGACCTGCGGAAGGCAACTCCTCTGAGGGAGAATCCCAGCCAGTCAGGATACCTGGGTCAGTGTCTGGACCTTCTGCTTGGACATCTGAGTGCCACTGCACCAGTGATAATGGGTGAGCACTCACAAGTACACACTTCTGTTTGTTTCTTTTTCATGAGTACTTACGCCACGTTAGAAATGTCATTGCTTTTATGTTGTAACGACAGTCAGGTCTTCCCTTACTTTTATTCACTAAATCTGCACACATATAATTTATAGTGTAATTTAATAACCTTACAAACTACATGAAACCTGCACTTAATTGCATTTAGAGTCCTAATTTTACTTTAACTTGATTCACAAACAAGTCTTTTTATAGGTGTACAACTGGAAGATATCACCACCTTAGCTAAAGCTGCAAATGTATAATTAAAGCTTTTCCAGATGCTAGCAGTCACATCACATGTGGTTTTTTGTTGTGCTTTTGTAGCTCTAGTCTCGTCTGCTCATTCACTGGTTTTGTCTCGACCGTGTCCGCTCTTCTCTAGAGGATGTTTTAAACGCACTGGGAGGGGTTATCGGGAGACGACACCCTTCTGCTGCTCAGAGTAAACAGCTTAAACAGACTTTACCAACAGTCTCTGTCGTTCTGGGGCTTCTTTCATCTCAGGTAGACAGGGCCCAAATCATTTTCTCTGTTTGATTTATTTTTGTCTGATTCACTGAAATGATCTGATGTCATCTATCCTTTTGTCTTCTTTAAGCTGTATTACAGTATTTGTGACATTGTTTATTTGGCTTGATTTCATCTCTTTTTCCTACATTTGGATTTGTTTTATTTATTTGCAGCATCACACTTTAATTTTTTTGTTATCCATTATTTTGTGTGCTTGGGTGTCTCCCCTCAGGTCTTTAGACCTCGAATCGTACATGAAGAGTTCCTGGTTCAGATCGGACTGGTGCTGGTAGGCGCTTGCAGCATCACTCTCCCTTTTTTATCTTTTTAGCTTTTCTTGTTTCAGAAAAACTAATTTGCACTTTAAAAAGTACACTGACACCTCATTAGTCTAATGCAGTTTGAAAAACTCTAAAACAACTGGCATCTACCAAAAGCACTTCCAGTTTATGTGGATCTTTGAGGTTAAACATTGGTGCTATTACAATCTCAGCAAAAAGTAGAAAAAAGTCAACAACACATAAATATAAATGTTTTTTTAAAGGATTAAAATGCACACCTCTGAAGTCCTAAACTCACATTATAGCTAAAGAAAATAACAAACAGTAAATAAAACCACTCTAAGTACAGAAGCCTTCTGTCCTTGTGTTCTTTCAGAAATACGTCACATCCATAGAGTCACATGAAACGAACCTGGCCAGTGCTGTCGGTAAGATGTGTTTTCCTGTTGGCTGTGATGGTTAAAAGAGCTCAGTCATCATATACTAGTACTGTTATAGCTTTAGTCATCATTTATCACTTCTACATACACGTTGCTTTGCTTTAATACTCATTTTAAATGTCTAATAATGAAACATGAATATATGTGGGTATGAATGGAGGTGTTGCCCTGAAAAGACTATTGTGGTGCTGATTTACAGCCACGTGTGCAGAGTGCGCTACTGTTCACCCATCAGGGTTCAGTCTCATGTTTCTGAGTCAGTAGAGCTGAAAATGATGATTTTCCATTAGGTGCTTCAATTCGTGAAGATCTGATTAGAACAACATTATCCATCGTGGAGGTCCTGAGTCAGCACCACACTCTCATCACTCAGTATCATGTGACTGTAAGTATGTGCGTGCGTGTGCGCGCGTGTGTGTGTGTGTGCATCCAGCTACTACGTGTTTATCATCATTTTGACTTGGTGTAGTGCCACACTAACGTTCAGGTCTGTCTGACTAAAGGTAGGAGGTACGTGACCATTACTAATGGTGTTTTTGTCTCACAGTGTTTCGTGTTTCTTGCATCACTTCACACATAAAAACAGACTTTAACTGACCCCAAAATGAGTTTTGACTTCAGGAGCCTTTATCAGGAGCCAATACCAACAAGTGGCGTTTGAGAGTGAGACTAGCCGGCTGCTACCGCTTCAACTTTAGGTCTAACTACCAGAGTCCCAAAAAGAAAACACCATTTGAAGTAACGGTAACTGGTAATTAGCACTATCTGGTTTTTGCTGGCGTCGTGGGTTTCTTGTTCCAGCAGAAGTGTCTCAGGACAGATACCAGAGGGGAGGGGTGAGTGTTTTGTGACCGTGTTTGTGTTCAAAACCTAGTTTGTTCTGTAGATTCACCGCAGCCCCCACATTCTCACACCCGCAGCATCAAAAATGATGCTGGGTGACCAAGCGTTTGTTTTCGACACGTCCTAACGCGCATGCCAGAGCGTCGTTTTCCGACGCTTCAGGTGTGAGCACGTGTTGCAGTAGCAGCTTTAAATCAGTATTTTAATGTCACGGTCCGATTGTTTTTGGAACAGCGAGGGAGCAAAGTAGAATTGGTTGCAGCTTTAAAGGCACACTTGGCAGTTTTTCTTGACCCCCTAGCTGCAACTGAGATACCAGGCTAAACTGTTGGAAAATAGAAACTTTTCCAGAAAATGACGTTTCAGTATTTCCTTTAAGAGGCTATGTAAAGTTTTTACCATTAACTTCTGGAAATATCTATCAAAATGTTGTTGAAAATGAATGAAATGATGCCCAGTTGTTGAAAATTATTGGCAGCTTCATAACAAATAATCATAAAAATCAGGTCTAAAATACACGGGAGCGGGTCTTAAGTCTCTGGGCGACGCCATATTAGACGCCATGTTTCCTTCTATGGAAGCCCATGAGGACAAAAAGCATTCACTGATTTGTAACAAACGGTTACAAAACTTTTGTCATTCTTAAATGTTGTTTTATATGTTTACCTCTTCACTCGTTGCCACTGATGAAACAGAGTCTGATGTGCTCCTTATTTTGCTAAAGTTTGCACTCCCCAGGGCTTTTTGACCCTAATGGGCATCCGTTGGTAAGGTCTTACTCCAACACAAAAATACTGCTTGCTTACAACGATTTAGGTATCTACTGCCCCGCATCGCCAGTAAAAATACACACTCAGGGTATCCGCGGGTCCTTAAAAAGTCTTAAATTTGCTTTTCCAAATTTAAGGCCTTAAAAATCATTAAAAATGACAAGTAATCCTTAAAGAGCAAGTAACGTCTAAATTAACTTTTTTTTGCTGATGAACTGTATAAATGAGTGTCTAATAGTGTTTTAAATGTGTGCATTCTTTATTTTAGCATTTTGGTGCATTTTCTTTAAAAATTAAAAATTCTGTCTAAAAACCACAGTAATGCGCCACCTTCAGCTGAAAACATAGAATTTGAGTCATTTTGAATAAATTTTAGCCAATGGCTAAAGAGTAAAGTACTACGTAAACCAGTAGAGTACTACGTAGCAGCTCCGTGCCAAAGTTATAAAAGCAACGAGAGTCTCGGCCACGCCCTGTGGCGCGTTGGAGTTGGATTTGCAAGCGAGTGTAGGAGGTCAGCGGTAGTTCAGCATTAGCATATAGCATTAGCATATCCTAGTCTTAGCATATCTTTTAGTGTTATAAATACTTATTTAGTGTTAGCTTGGCTGTTGTATATTGTAGTTTAGTTAGTGTTTGGCTGTTAGTGTAATTGGGAAAGTATTTCGGGTTTAGTGATCCATATCGTCTTAGTATTAGTGAGTTGGTGTAGTGTAGTATGCTTGCGGTGACTCTGTGGGCATTTTACCCGCGATTCTGCACGCCTCCGTTTGAAGAGGGAGGCTGCCCACCATGGCTCTTCCGCGATTTAGATGCAGCCCACCGACTCTGCTCCCCCACCACGGCGGGCTCCAGTCTGAGGTGAGTCAGCTAAATAAACGTTTTAACATCTTCTAAAGACAATTCCCTACCTAAATGCAAAGTCTGAGAGACGTGGTTCACTTCCTTTAGCTAGTCAGTCGGCAATTCTGCAACAGTGGCTCTGACGCAGCACTTGACAGACAGCATTACAGCGTGAAATCCAGCTTGTGACCCGGTTCTGTGAGGAATTCTGTTCAGGAGGTCACATTTCAGGCTCTCCACATCATATGTGACTGACTTTTACGTTATAACAACGATCACACACTAGGAATGTTATAAAGCGCCTATATAGGACAGTTTCTTTTGTATATTATCTGACTTTATAAACTCCCAACAACAATATGCTTCTATTTTTTTTTTCAGGCTAAATCTACCCAAGACACTGGCTGTCAGACTGATTTAGCTGCAAGAATGCACTTGTCCAGGCAGACGTGAAGCCTTACCTGTAGCAAAGGTGAATTATTTTTAATAATCTTCTATGTAAACATTTTATTATTACCTTCTAGTTTTAATTTGTTTTACAGATTATTTTTACACGTGATTTTATGCTCTTTTAAACATTTATAAATGTGCTGCTTCTTTGTTTTTACATAGCCAGCCAGAATGGAGTTCACAGCCGCAGTGTGTCTGGTGACCCACAGGGACCATGATGAAAATTCATCTTCCAGAAGGTCCCAGATCGTCCAGACCCCCTGAAAAGACCAAGATGTAAGGTGTCTGCTGTTGATTCCAGCTTCCACCTCAGTGACAGTGCAAGCTCAGTGAACTGTTCAAGGTAAAAAAAAAAAAATTAAAACATTTCAGAATTTTTAAGATATTAACAATTAAATAAGTATGTGATTACATCATGACGGAGGCTACTGATTCTGCCCCTGTGACACTTGGTGATGTGTGAGCTGATTCACCTGGTAAATAACTTTTACATTAAATATTTTGTTTTTGCTATCAAAAGTAAATTAACTAATAACCTGCATTATTGCAGGACACAGCAAAATATGGACTCTACACCATGAGGCAGGCACACGTTAATAACTCTATAAGAGCACATAAGGTGAGCAACACCACATATTGTACACTGTCCTGAATTTGTTTTCTTTCTGCATCTCATCATTAGCCTGGCTGATCACCTGATAACTCCTGTCATCTGGTTATGACAGCATGAGGATGTCCTCACACACCTGTAACCTATCAGCTCATCTGGCAGAATAGAGAGAGAAGAGACAACACCACATCTCCTGTTCCTGGAAAGCCTTCAGCATTCCTTCGATGACTGAGAACCTCCATCAGCTCTGTCTCCTGTCTGCCTACAATTATTATAATAAATATTGTGTTTGGCAAGTTTTTTGTGCTGCCAAATATCTCATTTAGATTCCAGTTTTGATATTTTAATGGATATTTATAAATTACATTGATTATCACATTTTTGTTGCATGTTTAACTAGCTATTGTGATTAAATAAACTAGCACCTCACTGATAAAAGCTCGTTTTAATTTCAAGCATGTTTAAGTATTTATGGACATGAACAAAAACAGGAAATATATAAATTGAGATTTATTTAATTAATATAACAAATAAGGGGGAAAGAGTCATTGAAAGGCACATTCTTCTGGAAGCTCCTGATCCTGATGACAGCAGCAGAGGAGACCAGCTGCAGACACCAGAGGACCTAGAACCGAGAGAGCAGCTGTTATTAGTAAATAAATAAAGAAATCAGGGCAGTTTTAGTGGGCTGAACACATTACAGAATAATTTTCTCATGGGGTATTTTCATAACTTTATATGCAGCAGACTGTAACTTGAGCCCAGGGCTACCGGAGAGCTATCCAGCATGTTTCAGTGGATTTTCCTGCTTTAACAGGTTAGATTAGCTGTTAAGCAGCTCAGCTATTTGTTGCTGATTAAAACCAGGTGTGCTGAAGCAGATAAACCTCTAAAACATGCTGAATACTAGCTTTTTAGGGCCGTGGAGACAAACCCTGCAGCTAATCCAATGCTATGGCTAACGGCTACTTGCCTTTCAGAGGTGATTCTGTTGGGTCGGTTCTGGGAGTTTCAGGCAACTCACAAGCTCAAAACAATAAGACTCAGGTCCGCTTGTCTCCTCCAAATAGACTTGGTCCCTTTCTTCTCGAGTGTCTGTGTAAGGAGGGGGAGAAACGTCCTCCACTTCTAATAACTGCTCAGAGTGAAGGGAGCTAGCTTCGTCTAGTTAGCCGTCGTCTTCGTCACTGCCGCGGCTCCGCCCTCTCGGTCCTCCAGGCAACGCCTACTAATGTTGCATTTTTTAAAATTGATACGTGGGTGGGGTAAGACTCTGAGGCTCAATTGACCCGCTCTTTAAATACAGTTTCCAAAGGTCTTAAATTACCAAAGACCCAATAAACAAGAATTTTTTATTTCCATTTTCATGAATTTCTAGTTAGTGTTCAGCATTTTTTGTGTATGATATTGGCATAAGCGGAACCGTACACATTCAGTTGGTTGTGGAAGGGGGCTTTTTAGATGAGCACATTAGCTGGTTAAGCTAGTGGGAGATTGCACCATGGGGACGTGCAACTTTTATGGTAGCTGGATGGCTAGTCCCACATTCGTAATAGCTGGAAATTATAGTTTAAAAAAAGTAGCTTAAATTTGGTCAAATTGGCCTTTAAAAAGGTCTTAAAAAGTCTTAAATTTGGCTCCCTTAAACCTGCAGATACCCTGACACTGTAACTTTAAGTGTATCATTAAGAGTTCCAGCTTGTAGTCTTGTTCAGGTTCATCCAACCGTCATGCTTTTGATTAAAACGTTCATTTTTCTACATTGCCAGCTGAAAAGACGAATCTGTCAGCAGTTATAAAGTCTCTGGTTGTTGAAAATGTCCTCTTACGATGGACAGAGTCAGCTCATATAGTGCAAAGTTTAATTTAGACTCCTGTTTAACACTGTCGTGGTTGCTAGGCAACGGGATTGATGGCTAGAAGACATCTGAAGGCTTGATCATCTCATTTCACAGCCTCTGGTCTCCTGGTCCCTACACCAGTCTACACCTAGTGGGGAGGTTGGGTCTGTCAGGCTGTGAGTGGGGGGGGGGGGGGGGGGGGGGTTGGACCCAAGATGCAGAACCAGGGAGACACGAGGCAGGGTTGGAATAAACGTAAAATCCTTTATTAGGAGCGATTGTCCAAAAGTAAATCCAAAAGGCAGGAAGCCAGAACCAAAAATCCAAAAATCGAAGTATGAAAAAACCAAGAGACCTAGAGACAAAGAGCTCACTTAAAGAGCTGACCTGGAGACCTAGAGACAACGCTGACACAAACAATGGACCAACAACCACATTGAGACGCAGACAGGGTTATATACACTAGGACTGTGTGATTAGTGAATTGTACACAGGTGAGACCAATAAACAGAGGAGGAGCACAACGGAGCAGGGAAGGAAACCAGACCTAAAAATGGGGAAGGGAGCAAAATGAACAAGAGGGAGAAAACAGACTAGATAAAACACTTAACAGAAGACTAATGATAAAAGGTGTCTAAGGAAAAACGTAAGGGAAACCTAGAGAGCCTGGAGGGGGTTGGGGACACACAGGGATGCTGAAACCCGGGGGTAACACCTAAGGGGAAAAAACCTGGAGTGGCCTGGGGAATACAAGGAGGCACATGAGGAGGGATCCAGACAAGGAGACACAAGAGGAACGCAAGGAGACACATAAGAGAAACCTAGAGAGGGATAAAGAACACAAGGAGACACATGAGGGAGACGCAGGACGCAGACCATTACAGTACCCCCCCCCCCAAGGGGCGGATACCAGACGCCCACAAGACACAGACAAAAAGAACAACAAGGGGACCAGGGGAGTCTGGGAGGGCCGGCGACAGAGAATCAGAAGCCAGGTCCAGGAGGCTCTGGGGGGCCGGCGACGGGGTACCAGGAGCCGAGAAAGGTGACGACGACTCTGGAAGCCGAGGAAGGGGACAACGACTCTGGAAGCCGAGGAAGGTGACGACGACTCTGGAAGCCGAGTAAGTGGACGACGACTCTGGAAGCCGAGGAAGGGGACGACGACTCTGGAAGCCGAGGAAGGTGACGACGACTCTGGAAGCCGAGTAAGTGGACGACGACTCTGGAAGCCGAGGAAGGGGACGACGACTCTGGAAGCCGAGTAAGTGGACGACGACTCTGGAAGCCGAGGAAGGGGACGACGACTCTGGAAGCCGAGGTAGGGGATGACGACTCTGGAAGCCGAGGAAGGGATGATGACTCTGGAAGCCGAGGAAGGGACGACGACTCTGGAAGTCAAAGAGGTGACTCTGGAAGCTGAAGAGGAGGATGATGAGGGGACTCTGGAGATGGGGACTTGGCACGAGGCCGTAGCGAAGACTCGGCACGAGGCGGCTCAGGAGACGAAGACTCTGCTGGAGGAGACTCTGGAGACATTGGAAGCATGGACACTTTAGACTCGGCTGGCGAGGACACTTTAGACTCTTCTGGCGAGGACACTTTAGACTCTTCTGGCGAGGACACTTTAGACTCGACTGGCGAGGACGCTGCAGGCGTAGACCAGGGAACTGCAGGCGTAGACCCTGGAGGCATGGCCTCTTGGACAGGCTGGAGTGGAGCCTCTTGGGACAGTCTGGAGCGGAGCCTCTTGGGACAGGCTGGAGCGGAGCCTCTTGGGACAGGCTGGACCGGAGCCGCTTGGGACAGGCTGGACCGGAGCTGCTTGCACAGGCTGGACCAGTTGGGTCTTGGAGAGGACCATAGACTGAGCTGGCAGTGCTCGGCCTGAGCTGGTGATGATGGCGGGTGGAGTTGGCGACGGTTGCAGCGTCGTCGACGTGGAGAGTTTCGGCTCATCGGAGGAGCGGGGATGACGCCGGTTGGAACAGAGGACTGGGAGGAATGACAGCCCACCAGGGATGAGAAAGCAGCGCTGTCTGGACCAGGTGAAGGTGTGGTGGCTCAGCCCACTGGAGGTGCTGAGATGGCGCCGGACGCCGCAGAGGAGGAGTGACAGCCCACCGGAGATGATGAGGTGGCGCAGTCGAGACAAGGTGAAGGCATGGAGGTTCGGCCGATCAGAGTTGTGAAGGTACATATGATAAGTGGTCGTGGTGTGAGGCCGAAAGTCGCCCAAAGCTCTTTCGAGAAGGTCCAAAAAGAGACCTCTTCTATGGGGTGAAGGTCCAAGTAGAGGGCGGCCCACCACAGGGCTCTGCCTCCCAAGCAGAACACCTTGAACGACACCTTATTAAACTCTGAGGAATTCATGTCCAAGAAGCCAGCGCAGTCCAGCAGGTTTCTGGGTCACCATAGCACCTGTACATCTGTACATCTGGGGTACCTGGAGAGTCTGCTGGGTCCTGGGTTTGTCTGTCCATTCTGTCAGGCTGTGGGGGGGTGGGGGGGTGGGGGTTAGGACCCAAGATGCAGAACCAGGGAGACACGAGGCAAGAGTTGGAATAAACGTAAATTCCTTTATTAGGAGCGATTGTCCAAAAGTAAATCCAAAAGGCAGGAAGCCAAAACCGAAAATCCAAAAATCTAAGTATGAAAAAACCAAGAGACCTAGAGACAAAGAGCTCACTTAAAGAGCTGACCTGGAGACCTAGAGACAACGCTGACACAAACAATGGACCAACACGACAGGGTTATTTACACAAGGGCTGGGTGATAAGGGAATTGTACACAGGTGAGACCAATAAACAGAGGAGGAGCACAACGGGGCAGGGGAGGAAACCAGACCTAAAAATGGGGAAGGGAGTAAAATGAACTAGAGGGAGAAAACAGACTAGATAAAACACTTAACAGAAGACTAATGATAAAAGGTGTCTAAGGAAAAATGTAAGGGAAATCTAGAGCCTGGAGGGGGTTGGGGACACACAGGGACGCTTAAACCTGGGGGGAACACTTAAGGGGAAAAAACCTGGAGTGGCCTGGGGAACACAAGGAGGCACATGAGGAGGGATGCAGACAAGGAGACACATGAGGAACACAAGGAGACACATAAGGGAAACCTAGAGAGGGATGGAGAACACAAGGAGACACACGAGGGAGACGCAGGACGCAGACCATGACAGGGTCTTTGAAGATGCAGCCGCTGAATTTGGACACGCCTGCATGTTTTGCTGGCTAAAGTGCAACACAGTTACTCGTCCTCGTGGGAACATGGTATGCTACCAAACTCTTAAAGATGTTCAGCTTCACCTCTAAGAATTCCTTGAAAACTCAAACACATTGTGTCCTCAGGTAAAGCTTCGGTCTTCACTTAGAAACAGTCTAGATTCGTTAATGACCATTGCTTTTGAGCTACTTTGGATAAAGCCGTCTACTAAATGTCTACATTTATTCAGCCCACTCTCAGTTTCATATCGTATTTTGTGTGATTTTCACTTTTCTACTAAACTAGAGATCAGAGGACAGAGGGTGAACATGTGAGTTTTTAGGCAAGAAACTAATCAAGTATTGAACCAAGAGAAGCTCATCAGATCTGTGGGTGTTTTGGTTAAGGATGTGTGTGTGTGTGTGTGTGTGTGTGTGTGTGTGTGTGTGTGTGTGTGTGTGTGTGTGTGTGTGTGTGTGTGTGTGTGTGTGTGTGTGTGTGTGCGCGTACGTGAGGAACAACAATGAGATTGTGTTTAATGGCTATTGACATGTGTTTGTGGAGAAAAGCAGGAAGCAGACAGGGAGCTAACGGGAGACTTGGAGCTACTGATTGTCAATAACACAGGAAGACACTTTAATTACAGCCAGCCAGCTCAGATTAGCTTTTATTACTGCTACACAAGGACACAGACTCATCCCGGAGATCATTTACATCACTGACTTCTCACTTTTTGGATTAAAAGTAAAGTTTGCTTGAAGTTCTCTTTCCAACTTTTGTCCTAACTTAAAACCATTTATCTCATCTGGTCATGTATTTCTGTTCATATGAACAAAGCATCAAAATACTTATCGGTTTTATTTAACACTATTAAGAATATGTGCTGCTTCCTAAAATGCCCAAGTTTCAAAAGCTTTGACTGACAACTAAGTTTATGCAGAGTCGTTATTTATAATGTTGGTCCTTCTTTTTAAGGCATCTGCAATTCAGCTTGTTCACTTCTGGGCTGAATCCTGACTGATGGCAGCTCATTATTGCATAACAAGTGCTTGGAACATGTCACATGTAGATGGTTTATGTTTTTTTACCTGTCTCTTAAGGGTTGGTCACAGGTTTGTAATGGGCTTGAGGTCTGGGGTTTACCTGGCCATGAACCCAAATGTTGATGTTTATTTCTGACTAGGGATGCTCTGATCCGATCATGTGGTTTTAAAGGGATCAGAATCAGGAGAAATCAGATTAAACCTTTAAAACAACAATCATGACTTTTTAAAATCATCCTGAGATAAAGATTTTCTAATGGAATAGCAATGGCTTCATTTTAATTTCAACAAGTTCCTCTACATCAGTATCTTTTGCAGTAATGTCACACGGTTTACGGCAAGCAGGAACTCAGACACCAAGGTGCAGCTGTTAGCTAGCAGGCTAACGCAGTGCTAACTTATCTCCTCAGCAGAGCTAAAATGTCTTCAGCTTGGTGATATTTTAAACTGGACAGTGAAGGTAGTGCAACAGTCACTAGTAATGTGTGCATACTGAGCAGTCATCCTGCACTCTGCTCCTCCCTCCGGGCATCAACAAAGCAAACCACCGGTCTCCACTAATTCCCAGTTTGTCTCTAATAGTTCCATTTCACAGTGAACTCAGACAACTTCAGTCTAAGTCACACCCTCCTCAACACAATAGAGGCTAACGACTTCATCATGAGGTACGGAGGAGGGCAGTTCGTAGGTAGTGTCTGCTCAGTTAAGCAACAACAGACAGTGACAGCTTATAAGCTTGACCCTCCCATATTCCAGTCAGAAGTGACAAAGCTCCTCGGATGCAAAGTGAAACGTCTTCAAGAAACCAAAGAAGTCCAGTTGCCTTCATTTGAACCCTTCTGGATTACCATGATCTGGATGACTGAGAACTTTCACCAGCATACGAAACTTAAAGGACAACTTGGATGTTTTCTTTTTTCCTCCTTATTTCAATGGCTTCCTGAAAAGTATCGGCCCAGGACTTGAGCTCCAAGGCTCGGTATACCATCACACTAGATAAACTCTTCTTAGATGGTAGGATTTCCTCTGGGTACCATTTTTATTCATGGCTGAGTTCTGTGAGTGAGTCCACTCCCTTGGCTGAGAGTTCCCACACACATGAATGGTCTCAATATGCTTCACTGTTGGCAGGACACGGGGCTGATGGGAACATTTACTTTTAGTTCTTCTGCTGCTCTTTTCTCTGGATGCCTTAAACTACTGGGGAAAATGACTACTTCAGTCCCCAATCGTTCGATCCCTGGACCTGATGCAGAATATCAGTCTGTCTCAGATTTTGGGAGAGAAATGCATATTGATGCCAGGCCATCCAACCAAATGTCATTGAGCAATATTTTCTCTGTGCTGAACATCCATAACATCCATAAACACACATGAGCGTACAGAAAAATCCATACTTTTGAAAGCAACATATAAAGTGGACAGTAGGGTTGGGGTAGGGTATTCTACTACATATGATGTATAGATGATTTCTTTTATTATTATTTTTGCCACACTGAGCAATAGAGATATCAGTAACAAGGTAAAAGGGCCATAAACACCAGCACACACAAACAAAAACACAAATACACGTCAGCCTACACACTCCATCCATCCTCTGATGCTGGGCTATTATTACATGGGCCATTAGGTAGTGGGCAACATCCTTTGTAGTTTTCTTTCTCTGGCTTTTAATGTAATGACCCCACACACCCTCAGCATTAGTGTTGTTTCTATGGTAATATTAGTATTCATGCAGATTTGAGCAGTACAGCTTCATCTTAGAAGAGGGCTTTTACCGAGAGGAAAACGTGTGTTTGATCAAAAACCTAAAAGAAAAATCATCCAACGGTGAATTTCCAGTTTGATGAGTGACCGCGGTTTGATGGTTCAAGTCTACAGGATTAACACAGCCCCATTTCTAAAAATACGTTCCATTGCCTGGTTTTCAGTTTAGTAACCAGCTCGATTAAAATGACGTTTACTGTCTCTTTACTCGTGTTGTCTAATCTAGAAGAATTGTACATAAAACGCTGAACAAACATGCAAGCCTTCAACACATTCGCGAACAATGCTGCGTCACTTTTTTCTTTATCTCACGTGCTCTTTTCATTTTTTCTCTGTCTCTCTTCTTTATGTCGTTTCAGGTTGTGGATGCCATCCTGCCTCCTCTGACAACTCTGGCTTTCAGCAAAAATGGTACGAGCCCTGGGTCACTATCAGGAGAGAGCAGTGGCAGGAGTAGCTAGTGTCAGAGTGGAGTGAGTGAGGAGAAATGGCAGTGAGAAAATAGAAAGGCAGCTGAGAGAGAAGGTCATTGTGACAGAAGAAAGCTGGCAACCTTCACACTCTTTTCTTTGTTTCGCATTTTAGTTGAGAATGCAGAGAAAATCCAGGAAGTAGAAGATAGAAATGAACAAAGACGTAGATAATGAGTCAGGCTGTGTTGTGATGAATTACAAACAAGCGATGGTGAGCTGGAGAGGCTAACCTTGGGAAATCCAGTATGTTGTGTAAAGCACCATTACAGTAATCCACAGCCTTGTTTTTGTTTTGGACCCTGTGACGGTCATTAATGTGCTGTGGCTGTTAGGGCTCGCTGCCGACACGAGGGAGCTGGTTGTTAGGGTAAAGGGGCTTCTGGTTTGCCATTAACATTTTATTTCCCTGTTACTTGTCACGCTGTGTTAGTCTAAAATAAGTCTGGTTGGGTTTGTTAGGGTGCTTGTGTTGTATAATCTACACTCACATAGATGGAATGGTTCAACAATATTAAATTCACTTTTTAAATTCACGGTACGATTATGTGTTCAGGGTTAGGGTCAGAATTAAAGTAACTAACGTATGGCTGTATAGTAATTTGTCTAAAATATGAATGTTGACTGTGATGTAAGTAAAGCACCTTATGTGGTATGTTGGGTTTCTCTTTCCGACACACACGCACGCACGCACGCACACACACACACACACACACACACACACACACACACACACACACACACACCATTCTTTAAACTCTGACTGAAATGAACATGCATTGTCTTTGTTTACTCCAGTGGAGTGGTCGGTGTTTGTTCTGAAGGTGCTGTCTGAACTCAGCCTGATTCTGCTGGTCCAAGATGAAGATATTCAAGAAAATTTTGAAAAGACAGAAAACAGAGACAGAAAAGGAGAGGATGGAAAATCCTTGAGCCAAATCTCAGCTCTCTACACCAAATCCCTGCTTCCAAGGTTGGTCTGATTTATACTGATAATGTATGCATTGATAGGAACGTACACTAATAACGTTAAAAATGGTCAGTTGGATAGATTACTCTGCTGCTGGAGGTCCTCGGTCATCCAGCTCATGGTAATCCAAACGGCTCAAGTTGGATTATTGACACTCGTTGTTTTGTGACAGTCTATTTCATTTTCAACATTAGAACCAAAATTGCTTTTGAGAGTTTTGGTAAAAACATTGTGTGGACTGACCAAACAAAAGTAGGCCTTTGTGGAAGATGTGCATCCCGTTACATCTACAAACTAACTCTGCGTGTCAGAAAAGTAAGATCATACCGACACGGTGGTGGAAGTGTGATGGTCTGAGGCTGTTCTGCTGCTTCAGGTCCTGGAACTGCTGTAACTGACTATGTTTATTTACAGTGGGGCAAAAAAGTATTTAGTCAGCCACTGATTGTGCAAGTTCTCCCACTTAAAATGATGACAGAGGTCAGTAATTTACATCATAGGTACACTTCAACTGTGAGAGACAGAATGTGAAAAAAAATCCATAAATTCACATGGTAGGATTTTTAAAGAATTTATTTGTAAATCAGGGTGGAAATTAAGTATTTGGTCACTTCAAACAAGGAAAATCTCTGGCTCTCACAGACCTGTCACGTTTTCTTTAAGAAGCTTTTCTGTCCTCCACTCGTTACCTGTATTAATGGCACCTGTTTGAACTCATTATCTGTATAAAATACACCTGTCCACAGCCTCAAACAGTCAGACTCCAAACTCCACTATGGCCAAGACCAAAGAGCTTTCGAAGGACACCAGGAAAAGAATTGTAAACCTGCACCAGACTGGGAAGAGTGAATCTACAATAGGCAAGCAGCTTGGTATGAAAAAATCAACTGTGGGAGCAATTATCAGAAAATGGAAGACATACAAGACCACTGATAATCTCCCTCGATCTGGGGTTCCATGCAAGATCTCATCCTGTGGGGTCAAAATGATCATGAGAACGGTGAGCAAGAATCCCAGAACCACACGGGGGACCTGGTGAATGACCTGCAGAGAGCTGGGACCACAGTAACAAAGGTCACCATCAGTAACACACTACAACGGCAGGGAATCAAATCCTGCAGTGCCAGACGTGTTCCGCTGCTGAAGCCAGTGCATGTCCAGGCCCGTCTGAAGTTTGCCAGAGAGCACATGGATGATACAGCAGAGGACTGGGAGAATGTCATGTGGTCAGATGAAACCAAAGTAGAACTTTTTGGTATAAACTCAACTTGTCGTGTTTGGAGGAAGAAGAATACTGAGTTGCATCCCAAGAACACCATACCTACTATGAAGCATGGGGGTGGGAACATCATGCTTTGGGGCTGTTTTTCTGCTACGGGGACAGGACGACTGATCCGTGTTAAGGACAGAATGAATGGGGCCATGTATCGTGAGATTCTGAGCCAAAACCTCCTTCCATCAGTGAGAGCTTTGAAGAAGAAATGTGGCTGGGTCTTCCAACGCGACAATGATCCCAAACACACCGCCCGGGCAACAAAGGAGTGGCTCCGTAAGAAGCATTTGAAAGTCCTGGAGTGGCCTAGCCAGTCTCCAGACCTCAACCCCATAGAAAATCTGTGGAGGGAGTTGAAAGTCCGTGTTGCTCGGTGACAGCCCCAAAACATCACTGCTCTAGAGAAGATCTGCATGGAGGAATGGGCCAAAATACTGTGTACTGTGTGTGCAAACCTGGTAAAGACCTATAGTAATCGTTTGACCTCTGTTATTGCCAACAAAGGTTATGTTACAAAGTATTGAGTTGAATTTTTGTTATTGACCAAATACTTATTTTCCACCCTGATTTACAAATAAATTCTTTAAAAATTCCTGCCATGTGAATTCATGGATTTTTTTTTTCACATTCTGTCTCTCACAGTTGAAGTGTACCTATGATATAAATTACTGACCTCTGTCATCATTTTAAGTGGGAGAACTTGCACAATCGGTGGCTGACTAAATACTTTTTTGCCCCACTGTATGCTTTTATCCAAAATGACACAATTCACAATTGAACTTTTTGAAACCTGCATTTTGTATTAACTAAGGTTATTTTATCTGGTATTGAAATTATATTGATAACTGAAATGTTTTCAACCAAGAGGTAAAAACAGAAGATATTTGAGAGGGTCAGTTACATTTTGACAGCAGCACGTATCTCTCTCTCTCTCCATATTGGAATAACTTTTATCGCTCAACTATTCTTTTCAAAGCACTGTTTGCTTTTTTTAACGTTTAGGTTTGAATCTCTTCTTACTGGACCAGAACCTGTTCCACTCTACGCCCTCAAACTGCTGGTGTCCATGACCGAACACAGCAGTCAGATCTGCAGGTACTTTACATTCAAGCTACATAATGTAAAATTCTTTTTACTTCTTCTTCTTGGCGTTATTGAAGTTGTTTCCATTTCACTCTGGTGTCGGCATGAAGACCTAATTTACAAAAACAGATGTAACCAAACTGAGTGATACCACCTCAAGTGAAACATAAAAAGATGCATTTTTTTCTTATTTATAAAAAATAAAGTTTTCTGTTTTTGCAAATGAACTCTAAATATTCTCCGGTTTTAATCACAGAACATCTTTGTTTTAATTCAGCTCTATGAATCCTTCAGACTGATGCGTATATAAATGCACACTCTCACACACACCTGCAGAAGTGGCACAGACACACTTGCCTATGTCATGTGCAGTGATTTATTTACTCTCAACAACGTACAGATAAATACTAATGATCATTTGTTTGTTGATGTTGCTGATGCGCATTCAGAGCTAACGCAGAGACAGCTCTCCAGCTGCACTGCTGAAGGTGATGTGCATTCAACTAGACCCTTTTTGCCCCGGGATTTCCTGCATTGGTAATCAGTTTAGTGACAGGCTTAAGGTGCTACATTAACTTAGGAGTGCACAGAATTGACATGTTGGGCTGAAACATCTCCACGTGCTATCTACTCCTCAAGAGCTTTGCTTCAAGCTGTAATGCGAGCTCTTTAAATATACAACACTAAAACAAAATTATTTCTGCACGAAGTAGATGTAATCCTCTCTTCAGGGGTTTGGAACTGGCTCTTGAGTTGGAAAGTCACCTAACACCCAAATACAAGAAATAATGATGTGTTGGTGTTGCTCAGAAAACCTGCAAGAGCCTTGTCTAACAATGAAATAAAATGATTTGCTTGTGCCCGTGTGTGTGTGTGTGTGTGTGTGTGTGTGTGTGTGTGTGTGTGTGTGTGTGTGTGTGTGTGTGTGTGCCCGTGTGTGTGTGTGTGTGTGTGTGTGTGTGTGTGTGTGTGTGTGTGTGTGTGTGTGTTTGTTTTCACACCTACTGTACACCTAAGTGTGAAGTTACCGTGTGACTTGGTAACATGTCAGTAACCCTTGAGTTAGTGTCCCAAATGGTGGAACAATTAGTTTTCTTCCTGGTGGCTGTTAGACACGTTTGGCTAATATGAAAAAACTGTCTGTTTCATCACATTTAGTGGTTAAATATTCGGTCCAAACATAGTTTTTTATTAACTGAAGATGTCTGTTGGACTTACTAACTTGGTTGTATAATGTCTGTGAAGGTTCTCAGTCATCCAGGTCATTGTAGTCTAAGGAGCTTTGAAAGAAAAGTGTCTGGACTTCTTTGAGTTGCTTGAAGACGTTTCACCTCTCATCCGAGAGGCTTCTTCAGTTCTAAGGTCAAATGGTGGAGAGTCCCAGTTGTATAATAGATCCTCACTGAGGCCCATGTGTCAGTGGGGTCCTTTGATTGTATTTAATGTGACCCATAAACTCACCAAGTAGTGCTAACAAAGCTATCTGTCCTAGTCATCTACAGCTTAAATGTCTGTGACTCGTTTGTCAAAGTGAGACTTGTCTGGACCTGTTTCAAAGCCCATCCATCAGGCTTTACAAACCCTGAGTAAAGAAGCGGAGATGTGTGTGGGTTGTTTGTCTTAGGAGAAGTCATGAAGCTAAAAACATGGACTTGCACTGTTCGTTGACCTTACATGGACCATTAACACAGCCAGCCTAATTAATGAGGCCCACTGGCAGCTATAATGTATGAAGAGGCTTTATTGTTCTTTAATGTGTGTGGAGTCCGTGTCCTGACATTTTCCATAACAGTCTGGTATGGGAAGTGCTCCAAGGCTGATAAGCAAAGAGGGGTGAGATCTGATCCCACAATAGCTCACTCAATGCCACAACTCTTTCAGTGACAGAATATTTATGAGATTCACTTAACAGTTATTATTTTAATAATAAGTTTAATTATATTTTGTTACCCGAAATCGATAAATCAATCATAAAACACAACTCTCACAAAAAGAGGACCAATCCTTCTTATGGTGCAAGTCCACAATAAAAGATTAACTGTTTGATTTGGCAGTTGATTAGTTATATTAATAATTTTACAAACCATCACAACCATTAAATTGTCAGTGAACATTATATTACCCAACCAGCAGTGGTTTAGTGAGTAGAATTATACATTTGGGTTTTAGGATAAAAGTTAGATTGACTGGAGGAAGATGATTTACTCTTCTGTCACAATTCAGTGTGAGTTTTGATTCAACACGATGCAGGTTGGTGTGTTTTAAGACAGTGGAAGAAGTGAATGATTATATACAATTCAACAGGACTAATTATGAACGTATTAAAATGACCGTTCACAAACAGGCCTCCAGTTTGCTTTCATCCTAGCATGGATACTCTGCAGCCATGAGCAACATCTACAATGAGCCGGAAACATAATATTCTCACAAAGGAATTATTTGTAACTACTCACAAATAAAAAAATCAACACTTCTATAAACAAACAGCAGCCCCACTGTTTAATATTAGCAGCCATGACTGGAATATAGATGTGTGCTGGTGAGGATTTAAAAAGGAAACACTAAAATAGTTGAAGACAGTGATGTCATAACACCTTGTAGATAATCACAAAGCTGCACATATCATCAGATACCTGTAGTTATTTTCACACCATCGTTGGATTCAACACATGCCTTACTTTCTCTAGGAACATCAGTTAGTCAGAGTGAAACTAACTCTGGCACCAAATGTGCTAGACGGTGTCTGTCCAGCTGCACTTGCTGCAGCTCTCCCTTTAAACAGTAGGTGTTGCCACTGAGAATATAATACTGCAGCACAACAGAAACGGCACCACTAAAACCCCACAAGATCCACACCCACATACCCAACGAAACAAAACTGCTAAATATTTGTTTGTTGATTAAACATGTCAGATTTTATTAGTAAAAGATCTAATAATAATGCTAAATATTTGTTTGTTGATTAAACATGTCAGATTTTATTAGTAAAAGATCTAATAATAATGCTAAATATTTGTTTGTTGATTAAACATGTCAGATTTTATTAGTAAAAGATCTAATAATGATATTTGACCTCTCAACTTTATTTATTCACACTCATTTCCGGTGTGCATGCAGCCCCTTCAGCACATTTTAAGCACCTTGGAAGTTGTTTCACTTCACTGCTATGCAGATGACATTCAGCTATCTGTTTCTCACACATCTCACATAAGTGGTTAGACCGTACAAACATTTAGATGGCTCAAATTCTTCTCCAGCTGAATGAAGAAATAACTAAAATCCATTTTCTGGCTCCAGAAAATAATCAACTCCAATAACGGAAAGTCTTGGTCCTCTAGTCTCTTATACAAAGTGCTTTATCAGGAACCTTGGAGTAAACTTTGACTGGTTTTACCTTAGATGGGTTTTCTTGACCCTTGTCCTCAGCGCCTGCCTGTCCTTCATGTTTTAGGTGTTTCCCTGCTGCCACACCTCAGACTTAAAGAACAACTTACCCCAATATAAGTGTGTTTTTGCTGATAAACTGTATAAATGAGTGTCTAATACTGTTTTAGACGTGTGGGTATCATTTAAAATGTAATGATTCTGTCTAAAACCATCAGTGTGGCGCTCTCTTCAGGTTAAAACTCCAATCATCTACGGTACACCACTATGCCAGCTGCACCTCCTGTGGGCTATAAAGGCAGCGAGTCTCTGGCCAGGCCACGGCCCCTCAGAGCCGCTCGCCTATGAAGCAAACCTTCCTCCCGTCCCTCTGTACATATGAGAAGACAAGAATTTAAATAGATTTTCTTTCTGAGCAACGACAGTGTCTATTTCATTGTTTTGATTTTTTCTTTTAAAACTGCCTAAAATTTCACGGCTAAAACATTGTTTTGGTTTTCTGTCTTATTTCTTTCTTTATTGCATATTCTTAAACAAATTTTATTAAAAACAAGCAGAGACATTTTAAGAATTAATATTCCAGTGCCTGTTTGATTAATTCTGTTCTTTTCTTAAAGATATTAGATTAAAATAAATCTTTCATGTGAAAATGAACATCGTGGTAAGATTTTTTTCTATATTGCCCAGCCCTACCTCCTTGGGTAAAGTAAGACTCTGGTAGCGTATAACTAGTGACTAACGGGCTTCTGCAGAAAGTGATGTCATGCTGAGAAGGCAGTGCAAATATGTAAATCAGTAGTGCTGAAGCAGACATACTGAAAACCCTCTCAGGACAGGGGGGAGCTCAGGACCAGGGTTGAGAACTTCTGCCTTAGACCGGGGACACACCGGCCGCCGAAGCGCCGGGAGGCGAAGCGAAATTCGGCCGCTGCTCGCTGCTCCTCAGTTCAGGCCAGACGCTTGTTTCTCCGCTCCGGTCGAGGTGCGCCTCATAGTTTTTCTTTTAACCACTTGTTGGTGTCCTCCATTTCCTCTCCGCCTTTTCTCTGCTCTTTTCCTTGACACCCCCCTCCCCCTTGCTGTTTGCACGTGTGTGTTTGCACGTGTGTGTGTGAACCTATGGTGTGAACCAGTTGTTAATAGCTGGCCTACGACTTTCCGCCTCTCTGTCCTGTTTGCTCCGGTTGAAAG